>NC_087067.1:47661651-47894917 GCF_963678635.1 Symsagittifera roscoffensis
GTCTTAGTGTTAAAAAAGTTGAAAATTAACATCACGAAACAATTTTAATGGGTAAGAATGACTTTTTGAAAGTTCCCTACAAAAAATGAAATTCAATTAATTTCTAAACTTGGATAACAAATGCTTTTTTTGGCCATCAGAAAATGTACTTTGATCTAGAATCGCTCCATAGAAACTTTTGAAAAACTTCGTAAGGTATTGTATTTCGAAACTGAACTTTCATCAGCAGTTTGATTACCTGTCCTTCTTTCTGACAAAAAAAAACGGAGTCAATTTCTCAGTTCGGGATAGACAGCATGTTGCCAAAACTCAGAGGTTTTTTATTTTAAGCGTTGGCTCAAGTATGATGGACAAAATTTACAAATTATTCATTAGACGAAGAAAAAAAGAATTCAGCTTGAAGTGACATTGATAGGGTCGTGGAAAAAATCATATAGTGTTCTTTCCAGATTTAGCTTCTACAGCCAGTGCTAAGCATTTGACAAACCAATACCAGGACAAACTGAGCATTCTGTGAATAATAAGCGGAACGCGCGACAAGCCATAATCACATTTTTCGCGGAATCCGAAACTTTGCTATCTTTTTTATCTTCTCAGCGGTTTTGGATTCCACAAACAATACCTAAAACATTGTACAGCTCATAATTGCTCCAAAAATGCGAATTTGCGGAGTCTGCAAAAGTGTTTGCACAAACCAGAACAGTGTGAGGAATCCATAAAACAAATGATAAGACATTTGTATACTAAATTGAGCTGTTGCGAAATCCACAACTGTACGTGAAATCCGCAATTTATAAGTGAAGTCCACAAATTGAAAAGGGAATCCGCATTTTGTTTGCGGATTCCAATTACATACATATTTATTTGTAGTAGCGATTTAGCTTACATCTTTTATTTACTAGTTGGTCACAAGCAAGTTCAATCTGAATAACTACGTTGATCAGCTACCAGTTGAAATATTTGTCAATCTGAATTCATGTCACTTACATCGATCTCAATTTCTGTAACCAAACTTCGATATCATATCCTGTCAAATATGCCAATCTTCGATCTCAACACCCTGTCATTCATACCACTTCGATCTCATTTCCTGTCAGCCCAAACTTGATCTCCATTCCTGCCGTCAATCTCAGTTTCTGCAAAATGAACAAATAAACAATCAATAAAGTAAACTCGCATCCAGATTCATCAGTTAAATTCAATCAGTTCCATTAAAGTAAATATATTTTAATTTGGCGTTGTTCGAATACTT
The DNA here is from genome assembly GCF_963678635.1 of Symsagittifera roscoffensis. Lineage (NCBI taxonomy): Eukaryota > Metazoa > Xenacoelomorpha > Acoela > Convolutidae > Symsagittifera > Symsagittifera roscoffensis. The sequence continues at coordinate 47,662,904 of NC_087067.1, forward strand.
TCAAATTGCGAACATATAGTTTGACGAAGAAGCATTTTCACGAACATATATATTTTTTGAAGTTAACGTTTATTTCAGCTGTACTTATTAAAGCAAGCTCGCGCCATAACAAAAGGTATTCTCAGGGTGACTTCTGCATTTTCGATGGATTTCATTCCAGCAAATGCTCGTTTCTTCTTGCAATCAAATTTCAAATATCTGACACCGAGCTTTTCTCCGGCGCGCAAGATAGACGACCCCAGCTATGATTACAAATTCGAATACGGTGTATAGATACAATAGGGTAAACTGTAATACCAATAGCAATAGGAATCAGTTGCATCTGGAAATGCAGTATAAATTTTTAGGAAATCAGATGAAACGGATGATAATATACAGATTATCAGGATAATTGGATGTAATTAATTAGTGGATTAGTTACACATTCAATTAGTTACACAATAATTTTACCTGGTTTCACCGCTGATGCATGGAGCAAACTTCAAGGAGATATAAATTTCTGGCGACTCATAATAATCAAGGCGACTCATAATTGCCAAAATTTCTTCCTGTATTTTTTCCTACTTGTTTGTTGTTCATGGCTTGGCTCTGAAGAAGGATTGTGTCTAGGTTTCTCAGTTTCCTTAATCAAATTATATATGAAATCCTCTGGCAGTCATTCTCCGATTCGTTTCCTTGATTCGGCTTGCGACTCCTTTCTCAAATCGGAGTACTTAACATTTGAATTGCCACTGCCTGATGGTCCATTCCCTGCAGTATTCCGAGGTTTGTCGACCAAACGAACTGCGCACTGGTACAGGAAATATTCCATGCTGCTGCGTTTTCTTTTCGGTTTTCTGGGTCTCTAAGGATCGAACTTCCCGCACCACAGACTATTTAATTTTTCAGCACCAATCGCTGAAAAATAATAAAACAACAGCATATTCCCAGATGGAAGTGACGGGTTCGAGGTCTTGTACTTTTTCTCAGCTTGATTACATGGATAAATGAGTGAACTGAGGACCGGTTGAATGGTTGAATTGAAATGTGTCTGAGTTCGAGAATTGACTAATGACAATTTTCCTGATGCAAGACTAATGCGTCACTGATAAGGACGGCTTCAGGAATAATAACTGCACTGTAATTCTGCTTATCGGTCTATACCATTATGGCATAGATGCTACAGTCTTCTGGTGTGCTAAAAAGATTGGAAAATATCGAAGCTAATCTTAGGTGGACTCTTATCTTGATCCATTGTTTATCTTGATCCTGGTGTTTCAATTACCTTGATGCCAATAAGTCATGGGAGCTTGGCCGCTAAATTTAATTTAGTTCATCCTCATCTTGTGGTCAATATTAGTTGCATCTCTCATTTTACATCTGAATCTACTAAAAACGTCCGAGTCAGAAAAACGCTGAACGCAGAGAGCTCATTTTAAGTGCCTTCCAGTTCTCCATCAACATTTACAATGCCTTCTAGCATGCCTGTGCCTCCTCCAGTACTCGTAGCTTTAGAATTAACATCATTTGCTCCTCTGAAAACGGTAGTCCTTTGCGAGCACCACAGTGACATTTCGCCTCGCCAATTCCGCCTACATAAGGACAACCAAGTAACCCTCTGCGATATGTTCGTTCAGGTTCCTCATTGGTTCATGACTGCCAGCCTCAGCATTATCAGCAAGCTCCAGACTATCTGGATTTCATTATGTCGGCATCTCCATTCCGAATTCTCTATGGCCATCGGCGTTTCCTCACTATCGAGAAATTGCAAGAGAACCGCCTGGCCATGGGAGGCGAAAGCAACCTCCAATGGAACAACGAGCCGATCGTCTCAAGGAAACACGAGAACACAAGAAGAACGACGAGCCAGCAGGAAGCCGCAACAGTGATTATACAGAGTCAAAGAATGCAGGCGAAAGCATAAAAGGTTCAAGGAGAGTTTTAGAGTCGTGCATTGAGCCAGAGCATGGTCAGCAATTTTGATGTGAAAAATCCCGTCTTAATTTTTGTTTGATATTAGGTTTGATTGCCTTGCAATAATCCAAGAAAAATGGTGTGTTGTTGGATTACCACGGCAAAGTAGAAACCAACATCAATGCCGACCAGTACTACCTCATACGAGGAGTTCTGATGGAATTTGAGGGAACTACTAGGCGATTGATCGATGCTTCAAATGAGGACTGCCCATTTGATAAACGGAACGTTTGCCTGGGTCATTAATCGGACCACGCCGCCCAGAAAAAAAACCAGGCCAATATGAAGATGGTAGAAGTTATATTTTTCTGCATATGCGGAAGATTAGTCATCTTAAAAGCCAGGAGAGACATTGTTCCTTTCGAGCAACTGTGCTTTGAACTTAGGGCTAAGGTTGCCCAAGCGTTGGTTGACAAGAGCAGTTAAAGTGCTTTTGGTTTTCAGTAGTAGAAGAGTGAGCAGAGGTAGGGTGGGGGAGGGGTTGGGTGACCCTCATGTTTTAAGATAATGCATAGAGAATCCGGTCACTCACCTACGTTTTAGGTTTTAGGATAAAAAATAGCTTTTCTAATGTCATAGGATAAGTTATAGGTTTCCCAATGTTTTCAGATAGGTAATGATAAGGTTTCAGTGCGAGTTTAAGAGAATAGTAAGAAAAACTGTATTTTCTAGTTTTTTCGCAAAAATCTCGGCGCGCTTTAGGTAATTGGTAAATATCAATAGTTAATTATTGTAGATTGTGGTATGAAGAACTTGTAATTAGTTTTTTTGTTTCAGGGTAAGTCAATAGAAAGAGTTTCAAAACTAGATTTTTATCAAAAAAAAAATAAAAATTTCAAAAAAACTTCAAAACACGATATGTTTTGCTTTAATTTGAACTTTCATCTAATTTTTAGATATTTTTACATTTGAAAACAGTGTTCAAGCTACCTAAAGCTTGCTAGAATCTACCCGAAACACAGCTAAGTCCTCCGAAGACTCGAAAAATTGGTCAAATTAGAAAAAAAAATTGTTATGTAGAAGACATCAAAATAGACTCAGCAGCTGCCCACAATTTTTTACGCTCTATATCTACTTTGCTAATAATTTTCTGTCCTAGAGTAAATCCATGCTGTGAACAACATCAATTCTACAAATTTAAATTTTTTTTCCAAAGTATTGCTCGAAACTTCCTTGATTCGATTCTACTTCGTTTTTTTTTGTTAAAGAATAATCAAAATTCATTTAAGCAGTTCAAAATTATATTCAAAATTTATACGATACCAAACTAATTAAGTCAAATGTAATATGTGAGACTTGTTCAATTTTCTGCTAATTTACTATAAAGATATGTTTGAAACAAGTTTTAATCACATTTATGACCCCAGGTCCGTTTATGAAACAGATTTGGAGGATTTTTCCATTTCAAGTTTCAAAAACTGTATCTGTTTTTAAAAAAAAAAAAACTGGTGAATGTATACAATTTTCTTATATTCACCTTTGTTTTAAGGTAAGTAACAGCTTTTATAAAGAATTAGGATAGGTTATAGGCTTCCCAATGTGTTCAGATAGGTAATGGTAAGGTTTCAGTGTGAGTGTTAGAGAAATAAAAGAAAAACGTTATTTTTTTAGTTTATTCGCAAAAGTCTCGGCGCTCGTTGTTCCTATCGTTATATGAGTTAAGTTAAATTACGGTAAATTTTTCGAGCAGATTTCCATTAAATTTGCTACATTTTTACCAGAAATTTTACTTTTTCGGTGCTAATTTTTTTTGCAAAATCTGTTCATTTGGAGTAAAATAATTATATCAGTAATCAAAAATTTGCGTTCAAATTATTATTTTCCTTGAATTGTCAAAAAAATTTAGTACGAAGCTCTGCTGTAGAAATACTTTTAAGTAAAAACAAATATCATTGAGGACTAGAACGGATAAATACATAAAGTTTCAGATTATAAGAAAAGTGTACACATCCACCAGATTTGTTAAAAACAGATACAGTTTTTGAAACTTGACATAAAAAAGTCCGCCAAGAATGTTTCACATACGGACCTGGGTTGATAATTGTGATAAGATTTTGGATAAAACATGTGTTTATGGTGAGTTAGCAAGAAACTGACCATTTCTCACAGATCACATTTGACCTAAATATTGTACAAGTTTTGATTTTACTATGTCACGTTCAAACGAGTTTTGAATAAGCTTTTAGAAAACAAAAATAGAAACGACTCATTGAAATTTTCAACAATTTTTTTGATTCATGGTAAGTCAATGGTAAGAGTTTCAAAAAGTAGATTTTTAACAAAAAGTACAAAACTTTTCAAAAGAAAACACGATAAAATTTGGTATATTTTGATTTTTATCTATTTTATTAGATGGTTTCACTTTTTAAAACAGTGTTTTTATTACCAGAAACTTTGCTGAAACCTAACTGAAACGCAGCTAAAACTTCCGAAGACTCGGAAAAATTGTCAAAATTTTAAAACTGATATGTACAAGTCATCAAGTTAGACTCAAGTTTTACGCTCCAGGTCTACTTTGCTGCTAATTTTTTGTCCTAGAGGATATCTATGCTGTAAGCAACATCAGTTCTAAACTTTTTAATACCATTTTTAAAATATTGTTGAAAATTTCCATGATTCGACTTTGTTTTGCATTTTTTATTAAACATTAAACAAAATTCATTTGAGCAGGTCAAAATTATAATCAAAATATATACAATACCAAAATAATTCAGTCAAGTGTGATTTGTGAGAAATGTTCAATTTTCTACTAATTTACCATCAACACATTTTGTATCCACACATATAAAATTTTAATAACATTTTCAAAAAACTGTTGAAAATTTCAATGATTCCAATCTATTTTCGTTTTACTAAATCTTATTCAAAATTCTTTTGAACGGGACAAAGTAAAATTAAAACTTGTACATTAACACAATATTTAGGTCAAATGTGATCTGTGAGAAATGTTCAGTTTTTTGCTAACTCACTATAAACACATGTTTATCCAAGTTTTCATCACAATTATCACCCCAGTTCCGTACATAAAACAGATTTGGAGGAACTTTCTATGTCAAGTTTGGAAAACTAAACCTGTTTTTTAATGAAACTGGTAGATGTGTAAATTTTCATCCGTTTTAGTCGTCATTGCGCCTTGTCATTTCTAATTGCGCTTTGTAATAATTTATTTTTGACAATTCAAGTAAATTAATAACTTGAACGCAAATTTTTTATTACTGTTTTATAATTTTAGGCTTTGATTAAATTTCTGAGAAATAAACAAAACTATCGAAAAGAGACGTTCATAGGATTTCTGTTGGGTGTTGCTTTCTATCGCTATATGAGTTCACAATATGAGGTCACAATATGAAAAAAATAAAGTTTTCAAGCAGATCTCAGTTAAATTTATTTTGGAGATAAAATTGATTGGTTATTTGAGACAATTTTTCCACAAAATTGTTTTTTAGTGCTAATTTTCATGCAAAAACAGTTTCTTTTGGAGGAAAATAGATAGAGCAAAAATCAAAAATCCGCGTCCAAGTTATATATTTAGTCGAGTTGTCAAAAAACTACTTTAAAGCTCTGCTCATTGAGATAGAACAAGGCTCAAATTATACAATTTTTTACCTAAAATTGATAATTTGGGCAAAATTTTATTGAAACTGTTTTGAAAACACCCAAATTGGGGGATAGTAGATTAAGCAAAAACCAAAAATGTGATATTTTTGAGTTTGCGGGAAATTAATGTTGAAATTCATATTTCATTTTTTATATTTGTGAGTTTCGAGAAAATTGTTCTTGATTTTAGCTTATAAGAATGGTCGCAGAAAGAAACAAAACTTCCGAGTAAAGACACCAATGTGGTTTTTATCGGGTTTTTGCTCCAATCGTTATATGAGTCAAGTTAGGTTATGGAAAATGTTTCGAGCCGATTTCATTTAAATTTGATTTGGAAACGAAAATGATCAAATAATTGCTACATTTTTCCAGTTGTATTGCCTTTTCGATGCTTATTTTTATGCAAAATCTGTTTATTTGGAGTAAATAATTATATCAGTAATCAAAAATCTGCGTTCAAATTCTTATTTAATTTTCCTTGAATTGTCAAAAAAAACTATTACGAAGCTCTGCTGTAGAAATACTTTTGAGATTAAACAAATATCATTGAGGACTAGAACGGATAAATACGTAAAATTTCAGATTATAAGAAAAGTGTACACATCCACCAGGTTTGTTAAAAACAGATACAGTTTTTGAAACTTGACATAAAAAAGTCCTCCAAGAATGTTTCACATACGGACCTGGGTTGATAATTGTGATAAGAACAAGGAAAAAACATGTGTTTATGGTGAGTTAGCAAAAAACTGAACATTTCCTACAGATCACATTTGATCTAAAAATTGTACAAGTTTTGATTTTACGATGTTACGTTCAAACAAATTTTGAATAAGCTTTTAAAAAACGAAAAAAGAAACGAATCAACGAAATTTTCAACAATATTTTGAAAATGTTTTTAAAATTTTTAGAATTCATGTTGCTAATAGCAAAGATATCCTTTAGGTTAGAAAACTAGTAGCAAAGTACACCTAGAGAGTAAAATAGTTGTGGATAGATGTTGAGTCTAATTTGATGAATTGTACCTAGCAGTTTTATTTTTTTGACAATTTTTCCGAGTCTTCGGAAGTTTTAGCTGCGTTTCAGTTAGGTTTCAGCAAATATCAGGTAACAAGACACTGTTTTAAAAAGTAAAACCATCTAATAAAATAGATAAAATATCAAATTATACTAAATTCCATCGTGTTTTGAAGTTTTTTCGAAAAACTTTCAAAATTTCGATAAAAATAAATTTCAATAATTAAGTTTTAAAATTTTACTACTGAATTATCATGAAACAAAAAAAAACTTATTACAAGAACTTTTTTTCCCAATCTGCAAGTAATTAACAATTGATATTTAAACAATTTCATTGCGCGCCGAGATTTTAGCGAAAAAACTAGAAAATACTGTTTTTCTTACTATTCTCTTAAACTCGCACTGAAACCTTACCCTTACCTATCTGAATACATTGAGAACCTATAACTTGTCCTATGACATTAGAAAAGCTATTCTCTATCTTAAAACATAGGTGGGTGACCGGATTCTCTGTTCATTATCTTAAAACATGATGGTCACCCACCCCATCCCCCACCCTACCTCTGCTCACTCTTCTACTACTGAAAACCAAAAGCCCTTTAACTGCTGTTGTCAACCAACGCTTGAGCAGCCTTGTCCTTGTATTCAAAGCACAGTTGCTCGAAAGGTAAAATGTCTCTCCTGGCTTTTAGGATGACTATTCTTTCGCATATACAGGAAAATATAACTTCTACCATCTTCATATTGGCCTGGTTTTCTTTCTGGGCGACGTGGTCCGCTTAATGACCCAGGCAAACGTTCCATTTATCAAATGGGTAGTCCTCAATCGAAGCGTCGATCAATCGCCTAGGAGTTTCCTCAGATCCATAACATTCACTGAGAAATCCTGGTTGACGGCAGTACTGGTCGGCATTGATTTTGGTTTCTGTTTTGCCGCGCTAATGCACCAACACGTCATCTTTCTTGAATGATTTCAAAGCAATCAAACCTAGTAAAAAAAGAGATTCAAATTACTGATTCAAAAAAGAATTTAGGATTTGATTAAAATTCTTAGAACTAAACAAAAGTCTCGAAAACAGAGGTTCATAAGATTTCTATTGGGTTTTATTTTCTATTGTTATAAAAGTTAGGTGAAATTATGAAAAAAATAAAATTTTCCAGCAGATCTCCATTAAACTTATTTTGGAGATAAAAATGATTGGTTAATTAGGACAATGTTTCCGCAAAATTTTTTTTAGTGCTAACTTTTATGCAAAAACAGTTTCTTGGACGAAAGTAGATAAAGCAATAATCGAAAATCCGCGTCCAAGTTTATATTTAGTTGAGTTGTCAAAAAAACTACTACAAAGCTCTGCTGCAGAAATAATTGTGAGGTATAACAATGCTCATTGAGAAATAACAAGGCTCAAATTATACAATTTTCTACCTATAATTGATAATTTGGGCAAAATTTAATGAAATTGTAATAAAAACACCCAAATTGGGAAATGGTAGATTAAGCAAAAACCAAAAATGTGATATATTTGAGTTTGCGGGAATTTGATGTTAAATTTCATTTTCATTTTTTTTATTTGTGAGTTTCGAGAAATTTGTTCTTGATTTCAGCTTATAAGAATAGTCTCAGAAAGAAACAAAACTTCCGAGTAAAGACACCAATGAGGTTTTTATCGGGTTTTTGTTCCTATCGTTATATGAGTTAAGTTAAATAACGGAGAATTTTTCGAGCAGATTTCCTTTTAATTTGATATGGAAGAAATTTGATTCCCTTTTAAATTTCCCTTTTAATACTTACGAGTATTTGAGCTGCTAGATTTTTGAACTTGCCGTTAGAAGAACATGGTTTTTGCTTGAGTATAGCAGCGTTTTGGTATGCATTGTGTTCGCGATGTAATTAAATGCTGAAAGATGTTCCTTTTCACTGTCTTTGTAGTAAAAGTTACACGGTTGAGCATTACTAATCTTGTCCAACTGGAGGCTTCCCATCTATTTGAAGGGAGAGACATAAAATTATAAAAGTTGAATGAAGTTTTTTAGTGAAAACTAACCGTATTTAGAGCGTTTTTCTGGCAAACGTTTGGCTTTGGTAACATCCATATGGGGCGGCGAAGTGCTTCTCGACGATTCAACCATTCGAGCCTCGGTAGTCAGTTTTGTGTAGGCGTTCTTTGATCTAAAAGTAAAAAATACTTGCGCCAAATTGAATTCTGGTACTCTGCCAAGTATGTACAGAAAGCGAGAAATGGAGAAAATGAGATAATAAGAGCAAGGTACGTGAGAAATTGTGCTTAGTTTTTCACACCTCTTGTTCTTTCGTGCATGGGTGGCGTTTTGGTTAAACTTGCTACCACGTTTTACAAAAAGACAAGCTTCGAAGATCAGTGAGAAGAGAGAAATAACTTCCTCGTATAATCATGTGCTTCGTTGTGTTCAATTCCCTCTTGGTTTTGCGCTTTTCAAATATTCAAGTTCAGGTGTATTCGCGGATATTGGAGACCGACGCATGGTTCGGTTGAGCAAAGAATTCTTGAAGCGCGTTGTATAGATATCATTAGCCTCCATTGATGGTTTTTCTTATGTGTGTTAACTGTTGTAGTTTGTTCGAATGTGACCTAACATTTTCAAAGTAGGGATGTGAAGAAGACTTTAATGCAACTGAGGTGCTGCCCGCCTTAGATATTGATGTTTTCCATATATATGGAGCTGATGGTTATGAACCAGGAAGAGAGGATTATCACTTCAAATCTCCTGATTCTGATAATTCAAGTTATAGAAGAATTGATTGGGAAGAAAATAATTTTCGTTATAATTGCAAAAAAAATCTAAGGTTTACTCGATGTGAAACTGTTCACAGAGGATAAATTTTCCAAAAAAATTATGAGTAGGCCTGGATTAGCAGTTTTGTTGTATTTGTTCCAGAACTCTTTTGATTTATAAAATAAGTTTCATGATTCCAAACCGTAGGTCCGATTAGTGTTTTGAGAAATAAAACATTTGCTTTGTAGCAAAGTGTTTTTCTAGTATTTTTTTTTGGTTTACTGATGACTACGTTGCAAGACAGGAAAGGACCAAATGAAAAAATCAAAACAAATTTGATTTTCAAGAAACTGATAGCACTTCAGCTGAAGTGGGACATGTTTATTTATCGTCGATCAAATTAGGTTTTGATTAGGAAGGAAGATGAAAATCTTCTAGGGAAGCAAGAATGACACGAGGAAGTAAAACTGATAAAACTTTTGCACGGATTTATTTCAATAATTTTTGATGTATTTCGATTTATTTCAGAAAAGCATCACAAAAACTGTAATTACTATACCATTTTTGCGCTAGGTTTTTTTGGTGAGATAAAGTATTTGCAAGAGAATCACTGAAACGCAAAAATTCGAGCTTCTAAATCAATTAATATTCTAAATTGTTTTTGTTCAGTTTTTAAGGCCTTGTCGAGACTCTCTGGGCGCCCACGAGAGGTGGGTATAGATCACATAGATTTCTTTTCAGTCTGTTTTCACGCTGTCTACTTTGAACGGATGTGTTTGTGCTGATATGTAATTTTATTATGATTTTTTTTCTCAAATTTTCTGGGTTCGAAAAGGTGTTCCCGACACTTTGACGTACGTGATGAAAACATTATAATTAACAACAGAAGTTATGAAAAAATCAATTGCCAACTGAAAAAACTTCAAGTCTCAACTAAAACACTCAAAATCCATCTCTCTCTCATCTTCTGTGAGATACTTAGGATTTGTTACGGTAAATGTCCCCACACTCCTCACAGTCCCCCTCCTAGTTTTCTCGTCACTCATTTATGAAGTCGTGGTGTCTTTAGGGAATTAGTACGGGACATTATGAAGCCCAAGTGTTTTTGAGCATACGACTTTAATTAGCCTTGTTCGTTTGAACTCTTTTTCGTCAATTTCGTTAGTGTTAGTTTATCCTTTAGAGAAAATTTTTTTCTATTCTGTTTTGTTTTGCTTTGCATCAATTTTTTGTTGATTACTCCAATTTCCTAATACGGCAAAGTGTTCCATCTTGGGCGCAAAAATTTTTGAAAATTTTAACGGCTCTCTTGCTACGCCTACTTCTTAGGCGTAGCAAGAGAGCCGTTAAAATTTTCAAATATTTTTGCGATCAAGATGGAACTTTTGCCGTATTAAGAAATTGGAGTAATCAACAATAAATTGATGCAAAGCAAAACAATACGGATAAAAAAATTTTACTTTACGAAACTTTACTCTTGCTACGCCTACTACACGAAGTAAGGGAAAGAGTTCGAGTAAAACCTAAGTTCTATACTTAGTGTAACTTAATGATATCAAATTATATGTTTTTTGCTACCATTTGCAGTTTTTATTCATTTCAATCATAAGTCAGTCAGATTTAACAAAAAGTCAATCAGGTTTAGCAAGGAAAATTCAGGTGCTCAACCGATTCACCTTTTTCTGGGTTTTCTCAAATCTTGCATCCAAATTTCCTTGTCCGATTCTGTGAATACTCCTACTTCTATTGTCAGTTTCACATGTTATTGGATTTCATTTTTCAGACACGAGATATCAAAAAGTTTTCCCTGTGAAATGTTTCTTCAAGAAAAAGGCTAGTTTCGAAACTTATGACACAAAACTTGAAAAACGCTATTTAAAAAAGACAAAGTTTTTCAAGTTTTGAGGTTTAAGTACTCGCAAAATGTAAACAACTGAAATAAAACCATTTGAGAACAATTGAGTTGCAGTAAAAGTGTTTTGTGATATTGTCTTACGTATATAAAAAAACATCTGTTAATTTTCAAAAATCAGACAATTTACTTTAGTTTTTTTGCCCTCGATTTTGGGATGGTCTCATTACTTCGATATACTCAAAAGTTTTGCTAAATAGTGCTTGCTTCGGCCAAATTAATTGATGGGTATTTCGAAAAATCAAAGTTCCTTACGTTTTTGATTGTTTTTACAGCTTCTAAAATTCCGTTTACAGATCCTATAATTTACAATCGTTGACTTTTGAAAAGAGTATAAGATAATAAAGAAGATTGGCCAATGACTCATTTGAATCATACAGTTAGGTTCTTTATGCAAATAGTTACCACCTTCAATAAAACCAGCTGTGCGAAAAAAAAACAAGTTAGATTTGCAAAATTGCTCCTCAAGAGAAGATTTGAGTTTTCACTTTTAACTTTCAGTTCGAGTTTTCACTTTTTTGGAGAATATTTGGGCGCTCCACAAGAGGTGGGTCTAAATTGCATTTTCGTAGCTTTTTTTGGTATAAAGTCTCTTTTTCGCCGGTCTTTTTTTGGCTGGACATCTTTGTGTTTCTTTGTAATTTTTTTATGATTCTGTTTTTGCTCAACATTCCTAGGTCTTTATAGATGTTCCCGACACCTTGACACACGTGTCAAAAACCTTACAAACGAAAACAGAAGCATATCAAAAAGTCAATTGTTATATGAACAAAAAGTCAAGTCTCAATTAAAAACAATTAAAATCAATTCCCAAAAAGACAAATTGAATTACTTTAGCAAGTAGGCCCAGTATTCATTCAGCTAAGTAGCTTTTTTATAGTCGGGTTTTATTTCACATATTTCAGGTAGACAAGCGTATTGGGTAAAGAGCGATTTATATACAATTTTAAGAACTCTCACTCTCCCTCTCTCATCTCCTGTGAGGTACGTCGGATTTGGTGCGGTAACTGTCCCCCACACCCCTCACTGTCCCCCTCCTAGTTCTCTCGTCACTCATTTATAAATTCATGTTGCCTTTATAGAATTGGTACGGGACAGTATGGAGACCAATTTTTTTTCGAGCCTACAATTTCAATTAGCCTTGTTTGTTTAAACAATTTTTCTTCATTGTTGTTAATGTTAAAAAGTCGTTTAAAGAAAAAAAATGTAATTGTTAATGCAATATAGCATTAAAGTTGAAAGTATAGTATAAAATCAGTATATTTGGTTAGCAATATCAGTTATATAGCCCAACGTATACATACTGCGTTCCGGGGAGTTCGGTGTCGTTTCATTTGAGAATCCTATTTGAGCCTAACCTGACAGAACATAAAATGCTGCAATAAACTAAAAGGGTTCAAAATTGGTTTGCAACTGAGTTTCTGTTAATTAAACTGCAAAAACTAATTGTGAAAAAAACACATATATCAATTTTGCTCGATTGTTCGCTAAGCTCATATTGAGAGGAACCATTAAAGGTGCTATGCGATCGCTCAGCGGGAAGAAAGTTGGGGTTTTGTAACAACTATCTGACAGAAGAGAAAAAACTGATTAAGGTATGAGCACACAGAAACTTTTTGGGACCAATGTTTTACCGAGGTATGGTGTAGCTACAATACATCTCATTGAAGGACTTCCTGACATTGATAAGCAATTTTGTTTTGCCAATGACTCTGTTGCAGATGGAAAACTGGAACAACTGAAGTCATTGCGGGAAACTTTGAAAAAACTCCGACCGGAGTATGAAAGTTCCCCGAATGCTTCCAAGACTAAGGTTACTGTTTAAACTTGGATGTCAAACTCAAAAAATCAGTTGGATGAACGACTGAACTTGAAATTTTATCTCCTATTGCTGAGACGCAGCCACAATTTGCTTTTACGAAATGGAAATACATGATGAGAGTGATCAACTGTAGCCAAGATGAAAGTAAAGGTGCTCTCATCAAACTCGAAAGTAAAACCAGAACAAAGTTTTTGCCCAAGCCGGAGTGTAGAGTATCATCGGAAGACATTGAAAATCTGCGCTGGCATTTCCGCAAGACTAGGTGGTTTGAACAGGCTCAATCTGAAAAGAAGACGCTCGGAAAATTGAAGACTCCGAGAGACTCTGTAAACCTCCTGTTGAAAAAAATTTGTCAAGCGTTACTGATTCAGACGGAGTTTCAACTAGACAGAAACGGGCGTCTACTGAAAATCAGAAGGAGAACGAACGACGCGCCGAAAGAAAGAAAGAAGTTTTTCTTTTACTAGTAGTTGTTTTTTTACTAATTCATACTTAAGATTATTTGATCTGCTGACGAAAGAGACATGTAAAAATTATCTCACAAAGTTTCCGTTAGAAGAACATGGTTTTGCTTGAGTATAGCAGCGTTTCGGTTTGCATTGTGTTTGCGATGTAATTGAGCGCTGAAAGATGTTCTTTTTCACTGTCTTTGTAGAAAAAGTTACACGGTTGAGCGTTACTGATCTTGTCCAACTGGAGGCTTCCCAGCTATTTGAAGGTAGAGACATAATATTATAAATGTTGACTGAAGTTTTTTAGTGAAAACTAACCGTAGTTAGAGCGTTTATCTTGCGAATGCTTGGCTTTGGGAACATCCATATGGGCGGGGAAGTGTTTCTTGATGTTTCAATCATTTTAGCCTCGGCAGGCAGTTTTGGGAAGGCGTTCTTTGATATGAGAGTTGAAAGTCTTTGCGCCAAATCAAGTTCTGGTACTCTGCCAAGTATGTACAGGAAGCGCGAAATAAGAAAAGGAGATGATAAGAGCAACGTACCAGAGAAATTGACCTTAGTTTTCCACACTTCTTGTTCTTTCGTGCATGGGTGGCAATCGTTAAAATTGCTACCACGTTTTACAAAAGACAAGCTTCGATGATCAATGAGAAGACAGAAATAAATTTTCCGTATATTCATGTGCTTTGTTGTCGTATGTTTTTTAAAAATCAATGTAGGTTGTGCTAGAAGAAGGTCTACTACAGTTTGAGCTTCGGCCTGTAGCTGAAATGGCAATCGGGCGATAGTAGAAGACATGCACGTCTCCAATGACTCTGTTGCAGATGGAAAACTGGAACAACTGAAGTCATTGCGGAAAACTTTGAAATAACTCCGACCGGAGCATGAAAATTCCCCGAATGCTTTCAAGACTAAGGTTACTGTTTAAACTTGGATGTCAAACACAAAAACTCATTTGGATCAATGACTGGTCTTGAAATTTTATCTCCTAATGCTAACACAATTTGCTTTTACGAAATGGAACTACATGATGAGAGTGATCAACTGTAGCCAGGATGAAACTAAAGGTACTCCCACCAAACTCGAAAAGAAAACCAGAACGAATTCTTTGCCGAAGCTGGCAGATAGAGTATCATCGGAATACATTGAAAATCTCGGCTAAAGCTTCCGGCAAAACTAGGTGGTTTGAACAGAATCAGTCTGAAAAGAAGACGCTCAGAAATATGAAGACTCCGAGAGACTCTGTAAACCTCTTGTTGAGAAAAACTTGTGATAATGATTTAGACGGAGTTATAACTAGACAGAAACGGGCAGCTACTGAAATTCAGAAGGAGAACCAACGATGTGCCGAAAGAAAGGAAGATGTTGTGTTGCAGTCGCGGAGAAAAAGATATGATAAGAGCAACGAACCAGAGAAATTGAACTTAGTTTTTCACACTTCTTGTTCTTTCGTGCATGGGTGGCATTTATTGAAATTGCTGTCACGTTTTACAAAAGACAAGCTTCGATGATCAGAGAGAAGTTAGAAATAAATTTTCCGTATTTTTTAATGCTTTGTTGTGCGTATGTTTTTTTAAATCAATTTAAGTTGTGCTAGAATAAGGTCTACTAAAATTTGAGCTTCGGCCTGTAGCTGAAATTGCAGTCGGGTGATAGTAGTAGACATGCACGTCTCCGACCTACTTTGGATTCACTGGTTATATTGATGAAACAGTAGAGCTACATGATGTTGATTCTCAACAGGTACAGACTGGGTTGAGACAGCCAATGGAAGTTCGGCAGAAACAGACTGTTCTCAACATTGTTCGCCACAAAAAACTACTCCACTGAGCTTTTTGATGTCAATCATCAAACTCTACACCCTTTTTAAACTCACTATTTGAGAAATTTGATTTTTTCAGGTGCTCCAGATATGTCACTTTGTCGTAAATTGATAGATTACACCTTGCACATGACCTTGCACATGACATACTGCACATAACCTTGACTTCACATTCTGATTGTATGTGGCACGTAATCATCCGTGTAGAAATGTGGGAAGTCGATGATGAAGTAAATGAGAAATTGGCACATTGGAAATTAAATTTGTTTCAAATTACTTCTGGTGTTTCCTTGAAGAAACGGCTTTATTTTTTTTGCATTTGCTGGAAACTCTTGCATTGAAATGATTGAATTGAACTTATGTAAACAACTCAAAGAATGACTGTTGCTGTTAGGGCAGCGTTGCCGATGCCAGCAGTTTTTCTTCAGAAATCTTCTAGAAAAAACAAAATCAAAGTGCAAATCTACATCACAAACGCAAAAAATTTTTTGAAAGAGATGTGATTTGAAGGCGCTTTCAAAAGAATAAACGACTGTTCAAGTTGAACTGCCTCTAATTATTATTGAAGTTCCTGAAGAGAATTTTACTCGATCGTTTGCTACATTCACATTGAGAGGAACAATTACAGATGCTTTGCGATCGCTCAGCGGCAAGAAAGGTGGGTTTTCGAGATTAGACGATCTGACAGAAGAGAAAAAAATGATCACAGTAGGAGTGCACCGAAGCTTTTTGTTTGCGAAGAATTGAAAGATAAGCACCCGACATCCCCAATTCTCCAAATCAGCAGTCTTACCAATCGCGCCAGACTTATCAGACATAGCATTCCATTCTATTATCTTTGATAGTATTCACCGGTGTGCACTGATCAATTTTGGATTGGAGACAATTGAAATTAATAGTGTATTGAATTGGAGACACTTATGCACGTCGTTTGGTAAAAAATCGATCTCTTTGTGAGAAGCATTGACCATGAAACCTATTATAGCAGCTAATGTGGTAGCAGCTCCTTAGAAGTGCAGGTTTTTACCATTTCTCGTCTCATTGGTTTCTACGAAAATCCAGATAAGAGACCGATTGGCACTGGGAATATTGCACGCAGAAAAAGTTCCCAGAGCATACTTTGTACCAATCTTCTGAACTGCTTTTCTGTGTTGGCAAACGGGCGTCTTGCGAGGCTGCTGCTTGAGCTCTCACGTCTGTTTTTGGCGAGTCGGAAACTGAAAAAAAGTGGCTGGTTAATGCTAACAACGCTCAGAGGTCAAACTATGGCTTCGTTTCTCACTAGTCTTTACAGAAAGCCTTCAAGCTGAGCTTAGAGCGGGACTAAGGTTTAACCAAAGTATGGTATAGCTACGATATATCTCATTGAAGGATTCCGTGACCTTGATAAGCAATTTTGGTTTGCCGATAACTCTGCAGCAGATGAAAACTGGAACAACTGAAGTCATTGCGGTAAACTTTGAAAAAACTCCGACCGGAGTATGAAAGTTCCCCGAATGCTTCCAAGACTAAGGTTACTGTTTAAACTTGGATGTCAAACTCAAAAAATCAGTTGGATGAACGACTGAACTTGAAATTTTATCTCCTATTGCTGAGACGCAGCCACAATTTGCATTTACGAAATGGAAATACATGATGAGAGTGATCATCTGTAGCCAAGATGAAAGTAAAGGTGCTCTCATCAAACTCGAAAGTAAAACCAGAACGAAGTTTTTGCCGAAACTGGCAGGTAGAGTATCATCGGAAGACAATGAAAATTTTGGCTAGAGCTTCCGGCAAAACTAGGTGGTTTGAACAGGATCAATCTGAAAAGAAGACGCTCAGAAACTTGAAGACTCCGAGAGACTCTGTAAACCTCTTGTTGAGAAAAATTTGCAATACTGATTTAGACGGAGTTGCAACAAACAGAAACGGGCATCTACTGAAACTCAGAAAGCGAACGAACGACGCGCCGGAAGAAAGGAAGATGTTGTGTTGCGGTCGTTTTTTTAGTACTTCATACTTACGATTATTTGAGCTGATGACGAAAAAGACATGCGAAATTGTCTTACAACGTTGCCGTTAGAAGAACATGGTTTTTGCTTGAGTATAGCAGCGTTTCGGTATTCATTGCGTTCGCGATGTAATTAAACGCTGAAAGATGTTCCTTTTCACTGTCTTTGTAGTAAAAGTTACACGGTTGAGCATTACAAATCTTGTCCAACTGGAGGCTTCTCATCTATTTGAAGGAAGAGACATAACATTATAAATGTTGAATGAAGTTTCTCAGTGAAAACTAACAGTATTTAGAGCGTTTTCTAACAAATTTTTGGCGTTAGGAGCATCCATATGGGGCGGCGAAGTGCTTCTCGATGATTCAACCATTTGAGCCTCGGTAGGCAGTTTTGTGAAGGCGTTCTTTGAAGTAAGAGTAAAAAATATTTGCGCCAAATCGAATTCTGTTACTCTGCCAAGTATGTACAGAAAGCGAGAAATGGAGAAAATGAGATAATAAGAGCAAGAGGTACGTGAGAAATTGTGCTTAGTTTTTCACACCTCTTGTTCTTTCGTCCATGGGTGACTTGTGGTAAACTTGCTACCACGTTTTACAAAAAGACAAGCTTCGAAGATCAGTGAGAAGAAAGAAATAACTTCCTCGTATAGTCATGTGCTTCGTTGTGCTCAATTCCGTCTTGGTTTTGCGCTTTTCAAATATTCAAGTTCAGGTGTATTCGCGGATATTGGAGACCGACGCATGATTCGGTTGAGCAAAGAATTCTTGAAGCGCGTTGTATAGATATCATTAGCCTCCATTGATGGTTTTTCTTATGTGTGTTAACTGTTGTAATTTGTTCGAATGTGACCTAACATTTTCAAAGTATGGATGTGAAGAAGACTTTAATGCAACTGAGGTGCTGCCCGCCTTAGATATTGATGTTTTCCATATATATGGAGCTGATGGTTATGAACCAGGAAGAGAGGATTATCACTTCAAAACTCCTGATTCTGATAAATCAAGTTATAGAAGCATTGATTGGGAAGAAAATAGTTTGGTTATAATTGCAAAAAAATCTAAGGTTTGATCGATGTGAAACTGTTCACAGACGATAACTTTCCCAAAAAAACTTACGAGTAGGCCTGGATCAGCAACTTTGTTGTTTTTGTTCCAGAACTCTTTTGATTTAAAAAATAATTTTCAAGATTCTAAAACGTAGGTTCGAATAGTTTTTTGAGAATTAGAACATTTGCTTTGTAGCAAAGTGTTTTTTTAGTATTTTTTTTGGTTTACTGATGACTGGTTTACTGAAGACAGGAAAGGACCAAATGAAAAAAATTCAAAACAAATTTGATTTTCAAGAAACTGATAGCACTTCAGCTGAAGTGGGACATGTTTGTTTATCGTCGATCAATTTAGATTTTGATTAGGAGGGAAGATGTAAATCTTCTAGGGAAGCAAGAATGACACGAGGAAGTAAAACTGATGAAAATTTTTGCACGGATATATTTCCATAAATTTTGATCTATCTCGATTATTTTCAGAAAAACATGCCTAAAATGTGATTACTACACCATTTTTGCGCTGGGTATTTTGGTGAGACAATGTTTTTGCAAGAGAATAATTGAAACGCAAAAATTCGAGCTTCTAAAGCAATAAATATTCTAAATTGTTTTTGTTCAGTTTTTAAGGTCTTGTCGAGACTCTCTGGGCGCCACGAGAGGTGGGTATAGATCACATAGATATTTTTCAGTCTGTTTTCACACTGTCTATTTTGAACGGAGATGTTTGTGCTGATATGTAGTTTTATTATGATTCTTTTTTTTTCTCAGTTTTTCTGGGTCCAAAAAGGTGTTTCCAACACTTTGACGTACGTGATGAAAACATTACAATTAACAGCAGAAGCATATGAAAAAATCAATTGCCAACTGAAAAAACTTCAAGTCTCAACTAAAACAATTGAAATCAATTCCTGAGAAGTCTTTTCAAATTACTTTTGCAAATAGACACAGTATTCATTCAGCTAAGTGTCTTTTATATGTTTGGGTTTTATTTCACAAATTTCAGGTATACAAGCATGTTGGGTGGAGAACGATTTAAATAGCTATTCAGGAACACTCCAAATCCATCTCTCTCTCATCTTCTGTGGGATACTTAGGTTTTGGTACGGTAAATGTCCCCACACTCCTCACTGTCCCCCTCCTAGTTTTCTCGTCACTCATTTATGAAGTCGTGGTGCCTTTAGGGAATTAGTACGGGACATTATGAAGCCCAAGTGTTTTCGAGAATACGACTTTAATTAGCCTTGTTCGTTTGAACTATTTTTCGTCAATTTCTTTAGTGTTAGTTTATCCTTTAGAGAAAATTTTTTTTTATTCTGTTTTGTTTTGCTTTGCATCATTTTATTGTTGATTACTCCAATTTCCTAATACGGCAAAATGTTCCATCTTGAGCGCAAAATCTTTGAACATTTTAACGGCTCTCTTGCTACGCCTACTTCTTGCTACGAAATTTACTCTTGCTACGCCTACTACACGAAGTAAAGGAAAGAGTTCGAGTAAAACATAATTTCTCTACTTAGTTTAACTTAATGATATCAAATTATATGTTTTTTGCTACCGTTTGCAGTTATTTTATCATTTCAATCATAAATCAGTCAGATTTAACAAAAAGTCATTCAGGTTTAGCAAGAAAAGTTCAGGTGCTCAACTAATTCACCTTTTTCTGGGTTTTCTCAAATCTTGCTTGAGAGAAAACACAAAGATGAGAGAAATTTAGATGATGACTCTAACACCACAATTACGGAAAAGAGAGACAAAACAAGAGAGCATGACATCCATCTTCAGTTCATAAACCCGATATAGAATTTTTGAAATTACAATATGTAAAGAACATCCATCCAACTACTTCACAAATAAATAACATTCATGAATCTGACATTGAACTAGCTGAAAAAACTTCTATTGTCAGTTTCACTTTAACAAAAAAGTCAAACTTTTTCAAATTTTGAAGTTAAAGTACTTGCAAAATGTAAACAACTGAAATAAAACATTTTGAGAATAATTGAGTCGCAGTAAAAGTGTTTTGTGATAAGGTCTTACGTATATAAAAACATTTGTTAGTTTTCAAAAAGCAGACAATTTACTTCAATTTTTTCCCTCGATTTTAGGATGGGCTCATTAATTCGATATACTCAATTGTTTAGTTGAGTAGTGCTTGCTTTCGGTTAGGTTTTCTTTGCAAATAGTTACCACCTTCAATAAAACCAGCTGTGCGAAAAAAAAACAACTTGGATTTGTATAAATTGCTCCTCAAGAGAAGATTTGAGTTTTCAATTTTAACTTTCAGTTCGAGTTTTCTTTTTTTTTTGGAGAATAATTGGGAGCTCCACAAGAGGTGGGTCTAAATTGCAATTTCGCAGATTATTTTCAGATTTGGTATAACGTCTCTCTTCCGCCGGTCTATTTTTGGCTGGACATGTTTGTGCTTCTTTGTATTTTTTTTATGATTCTGTTTTTGCTCAATATTCCTAGTTCTTTATAGATGTCCCATTCACAGATTTCTTTTCAGTCTGTTTTCACGCTGTCTGTTTGAACGGATATGTTTGTGCTGATATGTAGTTTTATTATGATTTTGATTCTCAAATTTTCTGGGTCCGAAAAGGTGTTCCCGACACTTTGACGTACATGATGAAAACCATACAATTAACAACAGAAGCATATGAAAAAATCATTTGCCAACTGAAAAAACTTCAAGTCTGAACTCAAACAATCGAAATCAATTCCCGAAAAGTCTTTTTAAATTACTTTAGCAAATAGACACAGTCTTCATTCAGCTAAGTGTCTTTTATATGTTTGGGTATTATTTCACCAATTTCAGGTATACAAGCATGGTGAGTGGAGAAAGATATAAATAACCTTTTAAGAACACTCAAAATCCATCTCTCTCTCATCTTCTGTGAGATACTTAGGATTTGGTGAGGTATCTGTCCCCCACAATCCTCACTGTCCCCCTCCTAGTTCTCTCGTCACTCATTTATAAATTCATGTTGCTTTAGAGAATTGGTACAGGACAGTATGTAGCCCATTTTTTTTCGAGCCTACAATTTCAATTAGTCTTGTTTGTTTAAACGGTTTTTCTTCATTGTTGTTGATCTTATAAAATCCTTTAAAGAAAAAAAATTGTAATTGTTAATGCAATATAGCATTAAAAATGAAAGTATAGTATAAAATCAGTATAGTTGCTTAGCAATACCAGTTATATAGCCCAGCGTATACATAGTGCGTTCCGGGGAGTTCAGTGTCGTTTCATTTGAGAATCCTAAACCTAAATTGCTGCAATAATTTAATCGGTTCAAAATTGGTTTGCAACTGAGTTTCTGTTAATTAAATTGCAAGAACTAATTATGAATTCCTTGTGAAAAAAACATATATATCACACAAATCAGCGCATGACCAAGCCCACTTTTTAACTTGATACGTGTAAGGATGTTGCTAATCCCGTGCAATATAATTTAGTAAAATTTTGTCGTTTACTGATTCTCTTCAATTAAACCGATTCTGTTTCCTGTTTTTATTCGAGTTACAAAAAAAGCCAGACGATTTTGGTGCCGCAACTCGGGAACACACAATTGAGGAGCGACCCGAATACAATTTTGTGCGACCTCCAACAGAAACGAAGAACAAGCCCTGCTCAATTTGGTGCGACCTCATTCTCCAAATCAAGGAGCCCTTCACAATTACGTGTGACCTCATGTCGAAAACGACAAAAACTAGTCAAAACAAAGCCGACAGCCCAAAAGGCCGACATCAAACAAGGCCGAAAGTCGTTTTTTTGTGGATTCTTTGTTTTTTTTGTTTGTAAGATCGAACCTGTTTTTTCAACTAACTTTTAGACTCTAATTCATGCTATGTAACATTCGCCCAAATACTACACAGCGACGGAGCGTAGAAAAAGTACCTATTAACGACTGGCAGGCGTCAGTTACCTTAATCCTACTCGTTTTTCACCGTCTCGACCTTGCCAGTTGATTTTCTGGTCTGTCTAGGGCTAAGTAAAAAGTTACTATTTTTAGGCCATCATTCAAACGACTTTTGATCAGCTTTCGTTTACATGCGAACACAACCACATAGCTGAGTCTCGGATCCTCAGACTACGTGATTGCTTTTAAAAACACGGCTCGAATACCCTATTTTAATATGTTTTTGTGTGACAGTTCTATATTAAATCCATTGGAGATGGATTGACCCTTTCCTCTTTCTTGCTACTCATACTCTAAAATATCAAGTTATACCGGTGTTAATTCAAAGTTCTATGGCATCAGAGTACCAAAAAATCTAGTTTTATGCAGTCCTTCAACATATAACAGTCTCTGGGTGACCAAGCCTCCGCTCCCGTAATCTTCTCGAGATAACGTTCTTATCTCTCCCAATTTGTGGCACGAGGGGGTTCCGCGGAATATTCTTTCCCCATTGAAGCTTCCTTTTCCACTAAATTCCACTGCTAAGGATCTTATCGTGTGTTATTGCCACGAAAAGAGGCTGCGTTTTTCTCGTGTTCCCGCACGACGGTTTTTCACTATATTTGTCGTTGTTCTGTTTTTTCGTGATTTTTTGTCAAAATGGCCGTTTTTTTCTGAAAAATATTCACTCTTCGATCGAAATTTTAAAAATAAAAAATCTAGAATATTCCTACCCTCCTTCGCAGCCCTTTTTCGTTACTAAGGCCTTTAGTTGTTTTTTCCTGTCCCGCCGGAAGGTCGCGCTGTGCTAATCTGGCAGAATGGCACATACTCCCCGGACAAGTCCCCATCAATGTCCCTATTGATCGCATAACACCGGGTTATCGTCAAGTAGTGTTCCAGTTCTCTATAATCAATCTTACAAATCGCATAGAAAATGAAATTTATCTACTCCACCTCAACTCACTACGTGTCACAAATGGCATCGTACTACATTTCACTGCCTTTCAACATTTTCACAAAATCTGCACCATGAGGAGTGTCCTAGATAAAACTTCTTTTCTGACTACTTACCTCATCTCGCCATAAAACTTCTTTTTGCTCTTTGTGATTAAAAGTTGGGACGTGACACGGCCACGCACCCGTTAAAATTAACTTAACGTCACACACCAAGTATAATCAGTTATTTATGCGGTCCTATTTGATATTAAAACTAAGAAACTCTGTGGCTAGGAAAGTTATTGAGTTACTCGCCCTTTCCGAGCGAGTTTACCCAAACTTACCATGTCGCCACACAGTGAAATTGTGTTTTACACAGGTTAAAAACTTCAGTCGTGTTTAAATAGGTAAATATACTCACCTATGTTCTATATATTTACATAAGTAGCACAACTAAAATTTTCTTTCTACAATTTTAACAATTGTAACAATTTTCAAAGTTTGGTCTGACCAAACTAGATCAAAACAAAAAGTTCAACAAGTTCAATAATCAAACTTAGTTGATTATTTCAAGTTTTAAAACACAAAGACAATCAAGTTTTTTCTTCTTCTCTTCCTTTCGTGTTCACGTCTTCATTTATCCTCTTCGTTCCATCATCTTCATTCCATTGCTTCTCCATCCTGATCTTCAGCTTCACTGTCTTCTAGGACTTTTTTCAACAAGTCCATGGAGTTGCGGGCCGTGCCCCAACTCTCCTGTTTCAACAGCCTCGGTTTGCAACAAGGTAGCAAGTCCACATTCACATTTTGCTCCCGGTTCCTGCAAAAGCTATTGTGAAGACACAGGCTCACATTTCTTTCTAGGTCAGCTCTTAACACCTCTTTCTTCTGATCTTCAGTTACACAAGGTGCTCCAGCTACTCGCTTCACCGCAGTGGTAACAGCGTTTCGGTGCGTTAAGAACGCTCTTTTGTAGGCTCCCGGTCCTATATCAAGCTGGAAAGATTGATAGGCTTCCGTGTTTCTAGACATATGACGCTTCGCGCGTTCATACATCCATGACGTCATCACAGCACGGAACCAAGGCATCAACCTTTGCCTTGACCATAATCTTTCAATGGCTTTGGGTATTCTCAGAACCTTGCAGGTGGTTCTGAAAAGATCCAATTTGCGGCTCATCTTCACATTGCTCAGCTGCTCCGGAGTCGGCACGGCCGTCTCCTGTTCACTTGTGTCCGCGTTAGCCTCCAACCACCTCACTGCCAGCATGGCACTAACCACCACGATTGACACCTATTGATTCTGATCGGGCAACCTCGTAGAGTACAACTCCTCCACGTCCCATACTAGCATCAGATTCCCGCGTTTGGGGTACCATAACGTCTGCGCCAAGCAGTGACAAGGATACTCCCCATGGGTCCTCAATATTTTCCTTCGGTTCCGATACCCTGAGGCTCCCAGCAACGGTTCCACCTCCATCATAATTCTGTGCAAATCGTCTTTCTCTTCTATGGTGAGGAATTCAGTGGGTAACGCTCCACTCGCTTTCTGCTTTTGGAACTCGCTCACATTACCTTCGTTCAACCTCATGAACTATTCACCCACTACGTCTTGCAACTCGCCTTCAGATCTCTTCGGGACTGCCCAAAAGATCTTCGCAAACAAATCAACCTCACGCACTTTGGCACAGAGAAAAGTTGGTCAATCAACACCTGCTGCGTCTTCGCATCCATCACCACCATGTGCGTAGGATACCTGCTATTGCAATATGGTGCGGAGCTTGAACCCACCAGATATCTTGAACCAGTAGGTCTATGATAGGCCTCACTATCCTTCAGATTCATTTCATTTTCAAGAGTTTCTCGCCAGCCTCCAATTTTCTGCTCTGTCTGCAATGCTCCAGGGAAAACTTCCACGCTGAGGGACGTCACTAGCTCATGGGCACGCTCCGGGCGCTCAAGCGATTCTATCGAGCTCGTCATGCTACAAAATCCCAAGGCTGTGGTCAAGTTTACATCCATCACCCCATGACAGTCCGCGACCAACTCCATGCCACTCTTATCCGACATGCTCAATCTTCCGTACAACCGTGCCAGTTGTCGATGCTGCTCGCTCAGCGTAATCAGGCAGTGCCCCTAGTTGCAAACATGTCCTTCCATCCCACTATGTTGAGCTAAACAGGTGCCTTGCTTCAACCAATTGCTCGATGGACTTTCCTCGGATGGCTCCGTGGATGGGTTGCTCTTCCGCTTCGTCATCCTCATGGTCAGCAGATGGTGTATCATGGCCAGATCATGTAGACTCGCGTCATCATCCAGGTCTAACGTGATATCCGCCGTCATTTCCCAGATTAAACCGGCGTTAGGATGGGGACACCAAGAAGGCTTCATGAGCTCCCACATGGTTACTAGGCTGGTTTTCAAGGGACCGTCCCAAGAACCACAATCAAAACTCACTTGCCCCTTCGGCTCGGGAACCGAGGGTTCGACCACTCGTTCTTCTAAAATAATTCCCAGCTTGGGTTGTTCCACCATCAGCCTTCCAGTCTCCTTAATCCGTTCGACCCAGAAATTGAGCACTATGACTTGCTCTTGGTCGAAGTACGCTTCCCTGGATTCTTCATTCTCGAAGGGATTATACGCCATCCCCGGTATGCCAGACACATATTGGATTGACTTCAGTTTCCCTAGTGTTGCAAAGTCTTTTTGTCCCCTGACTGTTTCAATCAACTACCGGCTCACTTTCAATTCTTTGTTGGAATACCTTCTCACTTCTTCCAACTTGTTATAGCTCTCCATGTCATTCGACTCCCTATTTGGTACAATCAACGGCATATCTTGATATAGTTCCAGGAGTGCCCTGAGGAAGTTTCTTTTGCGGTCAACTCCCTTTTGCCGAATGATCTTCATGCATTCTCCCAAAACAGGAGTGGGGATACGATCCACCACGAACCTTACAAAGCACAGGGCATCCTTACGCTTAGCCCAGGCTATCGCAGAATCGTCTTTTGAAATCAACGCTCGCAGGGCTTCCATCAACTCCAGCTCCTGATTCTTTGATTTCAAATCATTACTGGCTTCATATTCCGCCTTCTTGATGCCCATCAAGCACCAAGCCAACCGTACTTGCAGGTCAGTTCTCGTGCACGGATGAGCCAGGTACGCTGCCACCGTCGCAGGTGCATGCATCGTCTTGTCGAAGTATATTTGGAGGGCCGCCCTCCATGAGATTTCCAGCAGTTTTTCCAGCCCGATTTCGTTCGCCTCCGAGGATATTACCGTGCCGTATTCTTTCCGATTTAAGTTAGAATTATCCGTAAGCCCTTTCAGATATTCCTGCATGGCTCGCTTCTCGCTCCAAGCCATCAGGTGCCCTCTCGCGGAGTTCCTCGCCTTCAACATCTCCACATAACCCCCTGCTCGATCTCCCATGTGGACCGATTCCGGCACAGTGACCCGACTGTACTCGAACACGTCGAGTTGTCCCTCCAGTTTCATCCGGACCATGTTGGTTCGCGAGATCTTGTAATCATGGCGTCTTCCAGATTCACACTGACTGATGATCTCCATCTCTAGCTTAGTGTCTGTTAGGGTTCGTGCAGTCTTCTTTGATTTCGTGGCTGTTGTGGTCAAACCTGCCAAGAGCATAGGGGGTATCAGGTTCTCTTTTTCTCCCCCGGCCAGCGTCGCACCATCTACTTGCCCGCTCTCGCCTGAACGACCTGCGCTTGTCAAAGAGGCCACCACTGCGCTGGCTTTTGACTTCACCACTCTCTGGTTCACGGCTCGGTTTCCTGTCTTCCCTTTTAGCCGCTTCAGCCCCTTTCTGGCTCGTCTGACGGGTAATCATCGGCACTGTCCTCTGTAATTGATTCGGTCAGAACATCAAACTCCATGGAGTTCATTATTTTCTCCAGGACCTCACGCATAATGGGTTGGTTCAATCCCATCTTCATTATGGACTGCGTCCCATATCGTCGTATCACGTCCCATGACCTTTCCATGAAGTTCACTCGGCTCCAGGTTGCCCTTGTCTTGCTTTCTAGTTGACTTTGGTATCTCTCCCATTTCTGTTCCGGTAGCGTACTCAGGAAGGATACCCTCATTGACTCTTCAATTTTTCTTCTCCTCGGTGACTCATCGAGCAATCTTTGTGGATCCCTATTTCAGCACTCTCTCGCCTGAGTTATTGGGTCCACCGGGGATAAGTCGGACGACGCGTCCTTTGTAGGGGACATCAAAGACGATGGCGTCATCAGCATTAGACTCCCATCGACTTCCCCATCGTCGTCCTCACTAAACCGGTATTCTAGCAATTCTCTCTCCAACGCACCTATATCCGTCTCACCCGGCTTTTCTGTCTTTCCCCCGATGTTGTCATCGTCCTGGTCCATCAATTCATCATCATTCGGATCAGGTTTTGGCTTAGGTCCTGAAGGTCCTTGTCGTGTGTCTATGCCCGAGTCCGGCCGCGCCGGTACGGTCAGGTCTCCTGCGTGATAAAAACAATTCATCGTTCACCAAGAATTCTAAGGACTCCTCGCCATGTGGTGCCAGCTCCTCTATCGTTATGTATGAGCCTCCTCTGCACTCCTTTGCCACTTCCAGCATCACTACTTTCACTTCTCCTGACCACTTCAGTCTTGATAAGTCATCTGTGGGAGCATACACCTCGTTCCACATCTCAGCCGAGACCTCTGGTCTCCTGGAAGTTGGTGTTTTGATCTTTTTCCTGCTCCAAATATCAGGAAATGTGAAGTCAAACGTGTGCTTGGCTGCAACGTTCCAACTGATGAAGCGCGGTTCCATCCCTTCACTCCACTTCAGCATTCTCCTCTCTGCATCACGAGCTGCTCCGATGCGAGGGGCAATGACGGGAGATGTGACTGCCAACAACATCCTCCTTATCGGTGGGTATCGAGGGCATTGTCCGGCAGCGTCCTGGACCCGGAAAGCCACGCTTGCTGGTTCTCTTTCGCGTGTGCGTAGGCTTCTGGCAAGAGTGGGACTCTCATTGCCGCTCCTGAATCTTTCACTACTGGATTCCAAAGCTTCGGGTTAAACTGGATGTGGGAAAGGTCTTCGGCACTTGAAGTTGTTGATGAAATCCATCAACACCCAACCTGGCTCCGCTATTCTTCCGAACAGCCTATCGTCGCTAGCCAGCCCTCTCAGCTCCCTCTGCTCTACCCAATTCAGCACGGAACAATCCACGACTGAGATCAGGTTGACATACAACACAGAATTCCTGTATGCCTTGACTTGCACGTCCTGGAACACGAAAGACATCACCGGTCCATACACCACCGTGACAAATTCCCGCAGTCCGTGAATCAGAACCAACGGATCGATTCGCATCATGACAGCCAAATCTGTCAGCAAGGGCATGCCACAATACTGCTTACACTCACCCGCATCCGTCGCCACCTTATCTTCTCCCGTGACACTTCTGTTCTGTTGCAAGAGATATTGTAGCAGGAGAGTCCTCCAATCTTTTATTTTCCTGAGCGAGGCGGTTGCCAACTGCGCGTTGAACTCACGACTTGTTCCCTGGAGTTGTTCGGGGTAACGCAACAGCACAAGCAAATCACCCAGTCGACCACGTCGACAGGAAGTATGGCGTCCATCCCACTCCACTTCCACCCAAGATGGCATCTGATTGTTCATATTGTGCCCTTGTGGCCAGTACGTCAGCTTGGAACTTGTCCAACGACATCGTGTTTACATCCTGCATCAATTTCAACATCATACCCCCAGCTAACTCCCGGTCATCAAACAAGTTCTTCAGATACACGTGTATCTCTTTGATCACTGCCGGCGCAAGCTCGAACGCGTCCTCTCCAAAGGTGCACAGTCTTGGTGACAAGTACAACCATAAGTTGTTGTGCGGCTTCGTGCGCAAAGCCATTGCCATGAGATCTTCTTCCGCTGATGTCATGTTTTTCCTGACTGTCCTTCCCTGCTCATTCTCTGCGTGATCCATCTGTCTGAACCAGAGATCGTCAACCACCTGTTGTACTAACAGATGATCGTCATCTACCCCTGGTCTTAACTTCAGCAATCTGGCGAAGTTGGACAACTACAACCCCAGAACCTCATCTAACACCAACCGAGTTGTGCTACAATCTTTGAGTCCCTGTATGGCATTGGAAATATCAGCCCAAACGGCAGGAAGCTCAGATCGGGATGGGTAATAATTGTTGGGGTCTACCACTCTGATCGGGGCAGGAATTATCACGTTGAACCGTCCCTCTGCTATCGTTGTTACTTTCGTGTACACAAACTGAAGGGGTTCTGGCAAGACAGCGTACCCTGGTGACAACACAATGAACACCTTCACTACATTTTGGGTGAAACGTTGTTTTGCTGCTGTTTCTACCTCATCCATCGCCGAGAGCAATGTCATTATCGCCTCCCCTATGACCTCATTGCTCGGGATCGACCCATCCGTCAGACGGGACAACAAACCCCTGCTTTGCAGATGATCATTCGAGCCTGCAACCACTATCACCTGCGGCTCCATACTGACCACCCTTCGCACATTTATCATCATGCCTATTGTCTGTCCCCAGTCCAATTTAGGCACTTACGAGCAGGTGGCGTCAGTTCCCTGGCTCTCTGGCGGACGTCCGTAAGATACCGGGTATTCAGAGGTCCAAAGGTATTGTCCTGAGGCAATCCATTCAAGTCTGCGTGCCGGAGCGTAGTCGTGGAGCTGAATTGCTCCTGCTCTGCTAGCAGCCAATCCACGCCCGGTATCCGATATAGTCGCGACACTGTGGGACTTTCTCCGCCGATCATTCTCGTTGCGTCCTCCCGACACGTCAAAGTATTCATGTTCAACTTCGTGACATGTCCGTCTTGTACTGTCCCCAATGACTAGGGTCTGGTCGGTTTCAAAGCAGCACGCTGCCTCGTTCAACTCCCTCCACTGGCACAGCGCTCGTCGACGGTCCTGCTGCTGAAGCAGGGTTTGCCGTAGCGGGCGGGTCATTCCTCCTAGACACGGTCTGGGAGTTATTCCTGTTCTGATCAACTAATCTCCCGAGTCGGCTTTCAAGCGGTTGTGTTCTGGGAGGAGGAGCAGTCCCTAGCCTCTCTCTTACCTTTGAGCTCGGAGCGATGGGTGCAGCTGTAGCCGTCTCCGTTGCCAAGGGCCCTAGGCGGTTGATGAGGGATTCGGGCACGCTTGCCCTTATTCTATTTCCTCCGGTCGAACTGGTCCAAGCCAGAGAACTGGTCGCCCTCGACTCCTGTTCCACTTCCCTCAACTGCGTCTGAAATACATCATTGATTCAGTGTCTCCCGTGTTGGGTGTTGAAATGTATCCCATCTCTGGTGAGCGCGATGTGATCAATCATGCTCAATATGTTCTCGAGATCCAGTCGCAGCTCACCAGGGTTGTTTCTCACCAGACTGCGGATCATTTCGTTCCACCGTGTCACGTTACCATTCATAAAATCTGCCACTGTGGTGCCCACCATCGGGTTCTGTGGTATCGTGCACAGCACCACCAGCCTGGGCCTATACTTCTCCTTTAGTTCGTTCAGGAGGCAGACCAATAGAGGCTCCCACTTGCTCTCCGGAGTCACTGGGGCTCTCGAGACGTCGTTGGTTCCCAGCATTATTACCAGCGTATCCAGATAATCTTCGCTCTGGAACTCCATCATCTTGATGACCTGAGCCACTGAGGTTCCTCCAAAGGACAGAGCGGTAGTCTGACCATAGACGAAGATCTCATTCAGATCTCTCACCAAACTGTCTCCTATGATCAAGTGGCGATTCCCTGGGGGAATTACCTGGTCGCTCGTAGCGGTGTTACAGCTCATGTCATTCAGGCAGGCTCGAGGATGCTCCGCGGCCACTTGCGTGAACCGGTGACGTGCCATCAGATTCTTCCTAATGTCTACCACGCGAGACTTTTGAAAGGTTCCACCATGTGCAGTCCCCGAGGACGCTACCGTGAGGGATGCTCGCTCCGAACTATTGGATGAATGATCACGACGTTTGGAAGGAACGATCATACCCAATGTCCGCCCAGTGGTTCTGTTAATCTCATCCATTGTTGCTCTGGCCACTTGATTGAATGACTCTTGGAACTGGGGAGCGAGATAGGTGTCAGAAGGGTCTGGTATGGTGTTCCTCTGACTGGGAGCAGACTGTTGGGACTGCTGAGGAGCCTCAGGCCCTCTCGATGTACACAGCTCCTGTACTCTTGTCTTGGGGCGTGTGTCCCTGGATCCCTCCGAGGACTTCATCGCCGCTAGAACTTCCTGTGACACTTGGCTCACCTTTGCCATATACAACTCCTACAGTGCTTTATTTCATCCTCCTTGTAGGCCACCTGCAGATCCTCGTACTTTTTTTTTCATTCGTCTCTTTCCCGTTCTATCGCCCTATACTCCTGGAGTTTGGCACACAGCTCGCTCTGATCTCTCTGCTTCTTCTCCAACGTCTCAATCTCTATTTTGCTCACCCTCACTCTCTTCGTAGGATGAGCAGCTGTTGGAGAGTCGACCGAATTTGACGGGCCTGGCCCATCACGTTGTCCTTTCGCTCCAATGAGCGGCTGCGCAGGTTGGATCGGCAAGGGCATCTCACCTAGCCGATGGTCCCTCTGTTCACCTAGTCCTGGCTCACGAGTAAGGTCGTGGCCAGACATTTCCCCACGCCGCCATCTCATCAGTCGGTTTCGACCTCTCTCGGCGGTCCCGGACTCACCGAAGGCCAACATCAACACCACTTCGGTAGGGCAATTGCCTCGACCCTCTCGTCCTAACGCATTGAGGAGCGCGACCACAAACATCGCCAGCCACAAACTCGTGTAAAGTCACAATCGATCAGCCGCTGATAGATCTCGTCTAGAGTCGCTCCTAGACTCGCTGAGAGGAATTCCGTTAGTTCATTCGTGTCACCCATTTATTATCGTGTAGTTTCTTCCGGGTCGTTTGATTCACTGAATTCAATAAACAATTTCTGATCAATCAAGATCTAAAAAACAAGTCGCGACTTAAAACCATCATTTTTGGATAAAACATCATTCAAATCTTTAAAACTCTTCATTGAAATTCT
Organism: Symsagittifera roscoffensis; assembly: GCF_963678635.1. NCBI lineage: Eukaryota > Metazoa > Xenacoelomorpha > Acoela > Convolutidae > Symsagittifera > Symsagittifera roscoffensis. Next base: position 47,695,175 of record NC_087067.1, read on the forward strand.
CTTCTCAATTCTGACTTAAAAATTTAGCACCAAGGTGGATCATCCACCTGTATCTTTGTCAGGGTAGCACAAATGAGCGCTGTCACCTTGATTACCTGGAGTAGTCTAAGTCTTTTATGACACAAAACATAAAACATATCATAACCATAACATAACACATAAACATTACAAATCTACACTATCACATAAAAACATAATCCCTAATTTTGTCTCTAAAACCTGATCCTAATCTAAAACTTGACACTAATTCTTATCAAGTGAACTTAATAAAAACCACTTATCACCAAATGCAATTCCTAGCATATGCTCAGATAGTGTTTTTTATGTAAGTAAACCTCTATGTCAGTTTCTGAAAATATCACATGTACAAGGGCGTACAACCCTCTCGGATGTAGCTTTCCCCTATTAGGATAATATACTGGTAATGAGAGAGAGGTCACTCCTCTCTCAACCAGAAAATCCCTAAGTCGAGTCAAGGCCAATACCAAGCTCTCTGGATCTACGTGTTGCCTATCAGTGGCCTTAGTAACCAGGAAACACAAACATTTCCCTGGTATCTGTGATGCAACAGGGGGCAGCGCTATCATTCCTCCCACACCAGGCCTCTGTTTCCATAAAAATTCGATGTTCTTATACTCTCTTTTGAAATCCGCCGCTAGTGCTGTTTTGAAGCTTACGTCCGCGGTTATCGCTATAGCGCATATGCGTTCCGTGAGTATGAAATCGCTCTCCGTTAAGACGATATTGTTTGAATAATGGTTCGGTAGGTCAACATACGATTCAAAAATTCGTCCAAAAGGTGGTTTTTTAGCGTTCTCGCCCTCTGTCTCTAGTTCTCCGGTTTCTCTTGCCGATTTCAATTTTTTAATTATCAGATTTTCGGTGTGGGTGAGTCCTACCACCACTCCCCGGACAAAAATATCCATCGAAGTCCCTGTCGATCGCCCAAAGTCTAGGAGATCGATGTTGGATTGTGGAACACGTAGAGGACCATATGGGGCGACCCAGTTGGACTCGGTATTGTCTTGACTGACGTATTTGATGCCATCTTTATCGACGTCCTGAATAGTCAGGATCGTCTCTTTTGGATCTGTCGGCAGATCATGGAGCCATTCGAGCACCCGCAAGTTCGTTAGTTCTTGCTCATGAGTCTGTTCCGCTTCTGGTTCGAACTCCACTTCCGGTTCTGATCGATCGTCGATCCGATCCTGATCCATGTCATTCACCAAGTCGATTTCTTCTAGCACCACCACTTCGTCCATTCCTACCAGCGAGTCCAACATATCACTTACAACTATCCTGTCTACGACGAAATCCTCGCCGTACGGATTGTATTTCTTCTTATCTTTTCCTCTCTTGCTCTGGCGTGTTTCAATGGTGAGAGGAAAGTCAGGCTGTATTCCTTTGTCAATTTCGATTTGTTCCGGGCAGTCCCAGTCTTCCTCGGCATAAGGTAGAGATTCATCGTCCACCTCTACTCGCTCGGTCAAATCCAGATCCAGTGGTAGGTCGCAATCGTCCACCACCTCATTCCGGTCGTTTTTGTCGCGAGTACCCCTTTCATTCACCTCACAAGCAGGATCCACTATCAAATAGTCTCCCTCTTGCATGTCAGCTGGGATGCACCAGTCCTCTGACGAGGCATTGTGTGGTTTGATATTTTCGTAATGAGCTGCTCTTCCAGTGCTCAATCGATAAAAACGACCTCTTTGGTGCACCTCTGTTATCTGAAATGGACCACGCCATTTCTTTAATAATTTCTTGGTTCCTTTTGGTGGAACCACTTCCTGGAACACCCAGACGTAGTCGCCAACTGAGTAGGCTTTTGCATCGGCTGTCCTTTTATCAAACCTCCTTTTTTGTCTAATTTGCGCCTGTTGCGTGTTCCTCCTGCATAAGTCATTGAGCTCCTGCTGTCTTCTAATAACATCCCGCACGTGCGTTTGCGGTGCTGTTCTCTTCCCCTCATATTCAGGGTAGAAAAACGTCAACGGAAGCGCTTTTTCGTGACCCGTTAGCATCATGTGCGGACTTATTCCCGTGGTGGAATGCTCGGTGCTGTTGTAAGCACCCATCACTTGCGGCAAGTGCTTGTCCCAGTCATCCATGTAGCGTGAGCAATAGACTCTCATCATGGATACCAGTGTGCGATTTTGCCTCTCAACTAGGCCATTCGTTTGCGGGTGATAACTGGTCGAGTGGGCCTGCGCTACCTGCGACCTTTTCATTAACTCCTTCGTGAGATCACCCACGAATGCTTTGCCATTGTCCGATTGGAATGTAATGGGGCAGCCATGCCTTGCTATCCACACATTTATCAATTGATCGCATGTTTCTTCCGACGATGCTGTCATGCAGGGTGCTGCCTCCGCATATTTCGTAAAATGGTCGATCATTACCAGCACCTGATTATAGCCCGTTGCTGTCATGCAGATCTTCTGATGATCAATTTGCACCACTTCGTTGAATCCCGACGACTCTATTGACTGTAGGGGGAACCTCAGTTTCCTGGGATCCTTCGCCTATTGACATGACAGGCATGCGGCGATCCACTTCTCACAAGCCTTCTTCAATCCCGGCCATTCGAATGGTTTCTGTATCCTGTTGTACACTTTGTCCACGCCTTGATGGCCCATCTGATCATGTGAACGAAAGAGCAATTCGGTCTGGTACAACTGTGGTAACACTATCGAATTGTATTATAAAGGACCTTGTCCTCCTCTTTACGTTTACAGGCTACGATTCCGTCCTTGTTCAGGTACAACAAGTCCTTTCTCTTTAGGTAGAAATGCTTCAAGATCTTGTAGCTGTCTTCTTCCAAGTCTCCTTTGTCAGGTGCTCCATTCTCGATCCATCTCTTCAGACGGCTCGTCATTCTATCATTTCGTTGAGCCCTTAGGAGATCCGACAGCCTGTACCTGGCTTTCAAATACGTCTTTACCATGTTCATTTGCCCACTCATTATTTCCGGAGCATGAGCATCGTCCATCAACTTGACACACCATATCTTTTTCAAAGGAGTCGCTTCCCGCACAGATGGTTGCAGGTTGGTACGAACGACCGTACCATGTGGAAGTAATCTGGTTGACCGTTTCGACACTGCTATCAGTTCAAGCTCATCTGCGGCATTATCCACTACAGTGCCCTGCTCATCGGAGGTATACCTGTCTCTGTCCGGATCCTGATGCATTTCCCTGTCCAGCCCGCGTTGTTTCCAGTCCACCAACAAGGAATGAATCGCAATCTCCGATACATCAGAATTAGAAGTAGTCTCGGATGTGTTGCCCCAGGACTGCGGTCTCGAGTCATCACTTGAGTCGAGTGACTCCACACCATCACGTTCCACTCTGTCTGTGATGTTTCTCGACTCCCCAGACAAAACTCTGTCCATTGGTTGCTTTGAATCCGACTCCCCGGACAAAATTCTGTCCCTAGGTGGTCTGATCAACCTCTCCCCGGACAAATCATCCTGTACGGGCCTGAAGATGTCCGACTCCCCGGACATGGTTTCGTCCCCGGAAGAACAATCTGAGCCCGACTCGTATTCTGCTTTTGCATCTGTGAAATGTACTTTTCTCGTGAAGCTGGATTTCGACTTGACCCTGACTTCCTCAGTGACTTGGACCGGGATCGGTTTCCCACGCTCTGGGAACGAAGTCCTCAACAAGACATCCTTCGGCATTGAGGTCACCAGCTGGTTCACTATCGACCGGCAATCCCGTTCCACATCGCGACCGCGAATGATCACCGGCCTCTTCTCCGTCTTCTCAGTTACGGTCAATCGCTGCAAGGTCTCCATCCACTCACGATCATGTCTGTCGACTTCTCTATCCAGCAAGTCACGAAGTTTCCCCATGACATCCGGCGCCACATTCACTGTCCTTTTTAGCAGAGGTATGCTGTTTATACCCAGCCTGATAAGCTCCTGCTGCACCAGATTGGATCGGAGTAGCAGATCCAGCGGAAAGGGTTCACCCCTGGCTAAAACCTTTATCTCAACGGCCGTTTCCACTGGAAGTTCAGGGTGTCCTGGTATAGGGTGCCCTAACTTATCCAGCCACTTAGTGAGTGGTAGTTTGTCGTAGGTTTCCTTGTCTAGGAATGAAAACCCGTCTTTGATCTCCGCTTGGTTAGCCTGCTTCTCTTCGAGGCGCTCATAGAATTCTGTCTTCTTACTGAGGCTATCAGCATTCTGGTGCTTGTCACGGGTACGGTGCTCTATGATCATGTGGTATCCATCCAGGCGCACGATCCAACGACCAATATAACTTCGGTCCATCGAATAGGTTTTCAGCCAGGCAAGGGCACGATTATCCACACGCAACTTGAAAGGAGCACTCCCCAAGTAGGCCCTGTACTTTTCTACAAAAGTGATCACCGCGAATATTTCCGCTTTTGGTGCGCCGTACTTCATCTCAGTATCACTCAGGACCTTACTCCCGTAGGCTATCGGACGGAGAACCGTTCTCACGTTCCACTCCTGCTACTGGTGAAGTATGCCCGATATCGCAACCGCTGATGCATCCATGTCCAGCAAGAACATCCTCTTCTCTGTTGGCATGCCGAGGACCGGTGCCTGGCAAAGTTTACGTTTGATATTCTCAAATGGAACTTGTGCCTCATCAGTCCAAGTGAACTTTTTGCCCTTGTTTCTCATCAACCGCTGCATGGGGTATATTTTGTCAGCATACCCCTTGATGAACTCTCGATAATAATTAGCAAATCCCAAAAAACTCATTAGTTGTGTATCTGTTTTAGGTGCCTTCCAGGTCAACACCGCTTCGACCGCTTCAGGATCTGATCTCACTCCATGCTTATCCATCAGGCGGCCCAGATAATTTATGGAGTCTCTGAGGATTTCACACTTAGAGGGTTTACTTTTCAGGCCCGCCTGCTTCATGCAATAAAACACCTCATCCAACATCTCTATGTGGTTCTCTAAGGTTGGTGTTGCAATCACGACATCATCGACATAACACATGATGAGATTCCCGTATTTCTTAGTCACGCTATTGAGTGCCTGGGCCATCAGTCGCTGTTATGTGGCCGTCGCGTTGCACAACCCGAACGGCATCCTCTTCCACTGGAACAATCCCAGCTCGCACGCGAAGCCTGTTTTTTCACGATCTTGCTTTCGGAGTGGCACTTGCCGGAACGCAGCGCCCAAATCTGACGTCGTGAAGAACTTAGCGTCTCCCAGCTCAGATAGGCTCTCATCGATGCGGGGAATCGGGTATAATTCCTTTATAGTCACTGCGTTCAGATAACGGAAATCACAACAAAACCTGAGTTGCCCCCCTTTCTTTTTCGCCATGACCACGCCACAAGCCCACGGGGACTTCGACGGCTCGATCATGTCATACTCCATTAACATCTCGATTTCCTTCCTGCACGCTTCTGACTTGTGAGGGGTCATTCTTCTCGCCCCTTCCCTATGAGGTACCGAGCCCTCTTCTATCTCAATCTCGTGTTCTACAAAATTACAGGAACCTATGTCGGCCTTCTGTTTCGAAAAAACGTCTGCGTTCCGACTTAGCACCGCCCTGAGCGAATCTAGTTCCTTGTCTGATATCTTACCCTTCAAATGTTCTATCTCAGGTAGGACCGGTTTATTCGCTGCTAACTCTGTTTCTGTCGGTCTCTCGGAAAAGTTCGAACAACTAGACAACCCATCATCTGTTTCCGACTTCATTGAAAACAATTTCCTAGAAGATTTCAATTCATTTACTCTCTTCAATATACATTCTTGGTTCGCATGCAAGAGACATTTAGTTAAATCAAACTTTTTCAAGTTCTCCACACTCTGAAAGTCTGTGTTCAGAGGCAAAGCATAGCATACAGAGTTTCTTTCCCCTCTGTATTGTCACTGTTGTTGCTTCTGTGTTCAACAACACACTCACACACAGTCCGCTCTGAGTGAGTGAGAAGCTTCTTACTAAAATAGCCGAGCTTTTACTGTTTGGATTCGGTACCAGACACACCTGTCTGTCATTGCTGAGTTCATTCAAGTTCCTCATCCTAAACGTCGCTATTACGGCTTGGTTTGATTTCAATCTAACTTTTCGATCCAGAAAAATCGGCACCTTGGCCTGGTTAATTAAGATCTTATTAAGGGGTTTCTTTTCATACTTTCTCTCAGGATCCTTGATCCCAATCAACCCGTCATTGAGATCGATCGTGACATCAAAGTTGCGTACGGAGTCCCTCCCTAAGATGAACTGATCGGATTCGTCCAAATTCTCCACTACTAGGAAGCTCATCCAAAGATGTCTTCCTCCAAGCTGCAGTGAAATGATCGGGGTTCGTCCAGTCACATAGATCGCTCCCTGATTGGCAGCTGCCAACCTGATTTTTGTCGGTATGAGATCCGACCTGTCGAAACCCATGTCGGTCCAAGTTTTGACTGGCATGACACTAACCACTGCTCCCGTGTCTAGCAGTCCCTTTACTGAAAGTTGTCTGCCTTGCACGTCCAGCACGTGTGCGGCCAGATCGGCCTCGCAACCTATGTGCACCGCATCTTGTTCGAGCATGGCGTTGTGTCCGATTCGTCTAACCTTCAGCTCCTCTTGACCAATGTATACCCGGCCAATCTGATCGTTCGCATCAGTTACGTGAGCTTTTGTGCCATCCACATTCATTAGAATCGGGTATGGGCCATGGACTTCGATGTAATGTCCATCCACTAATTCAGCCTCGGACCTCCTGTCGTGAGCAGCGCTCGCATTGCCCTGGAGTCCAGTTTGGGATCTTTCTCCCTCAGGTAGTTTGCATAAATGTCCAGGTGGACTAGTGTAATCTCGGATGGTTCACTCAAGTTCTCGACCACCTGGTGCCCTGCGACTAAGATAATGGACATTATCTTCGTCCCTTCCTTCGTCATGCCGAAAGTTCTATCAGATATAACGTTCAGCTTTAGTCCCTGCTTCCTGGGTTCCTCTTTGCCTCTTTTTCCGTCGTTTTACCCAGAATATTAAAATTTTCCCGAAGATCTGTGCTCTCCAGCTCCGACCTTACCCATTGCTCCACTTCTTTTGTGGCTAGCTCCTGTTTGACATTTTGCAACGCTGTCCTTGCCGCCAGACCGTAATCTACTTTGAGTGGGCTAGCCGACTCTGCCTCCAGGTTCGAGGCTACCACCTCATCAGGCAGTGTCTTTACCTTCTTAGTCGTAAAGGTGCTCGGTGTCGTCTCCTTTCTCCGAGACTCGGCCTCGTTCATCAGTCGTGCTCGACTGGCCATGACACCCGAAAGCGCCTCTTCGTGGCGGGGATGTTTCGCAATGCAATTCGACTTGAAGTGTCCTTCCATATTACAGAAGAAGCACCTCGGACCATATTTCATGATGAGCCCTCTGACGTACTCTTCGTGATCCTCGTCGGTCGCGTCGACGTCGTCTAGAAAGTAGCCTTTTGCCTTCATGCTCTGTATGTATGCAGAACACGCGGAAACGTGATGGTCCATCGAACCAAAATTCGCACCTGACCTTCTCTTATCCATGTCATCGCGAGGTTTGTACCAACTGGAGTTCACACCAGTGTTTGTCCCGCTGTAGTTACCATAATTGCTGTAACGGTTTTGCGCCCTCGGTCTTATGAGTAAATATTCGCGTGACTTCATACGCAAATCATCGGGCGTAGGTACCTGGTCAAGTGACAGGGTGAAGTGTGTGGCCAACATCGTTTTCAACTCCTCACTCCTTACTCCGTCCATGAACTTTGAAGCAATCGCCACGTTTCCCTCGGATATTTTCTCATCGGGATTATTTCTCCTCATCAGCAATTCAAGGTCGTCCAAAAACTTGTCTATGGATTCGTCATCCCTTTGACGCCTCTTTTCGAACTTCACCATAGCCGGGTGCCCTTGTACTCCAGAGCCGAAACGATTCAGCAGGATGTCGAATATCTTGCGAGCGCTGTCTCTCTCATCGGTTCGTTTCGCCATTACACAATTTAGTGCAGTACCCTCCAGGTTGCTTGTTAGCGCGCTGCACTCTTGTTTCTTGGAGATACTCTCTTCCTCAATGTGCAACTTCATCACTTCTATCCAAGTGTCAATGCAGCCGTCTGACTCGTCTTTCTACGACTTCGGCTTTTTCAGTGTCCTTCTTGACCTCTCTCCTCTCTCGGTTGACTTCGAGAGCTTAGTGATGAATGTCTCGAGAGATCTATTCAGAGGCTCAAACATCGAGGCATACATTGTCGTGTCCTGTGAGACTAGTCAGATCTGGCACTGAACTGACTTGTGGCACAGTTGGCAACATTGTCTCCGGAGTAGCATCTGCCTCCGGCGGGACCGGATTCGTCCAGCCAGGCCTCGACGGGGCTGCCCTTGGCAGCTCCCTATTCCTAGGTTCGTAGTTCGTTCTCGAACTTTGCTGGGCCCTGGCATAGCTGCCCGTGCCATCTCCATCATTCGCATGGCGTGAGCGCTCCCTCGGGTTGGAACGCTCCTCCCAATTGCTCCCATTCAAGATCGCGTCAAGCTTCCACATCATTAAGTCAGATTTTGCATCTAACCTTTTTTCCAGGCTAGTCAGCGCATGGGCGTAGGTATTATCATGATCCTTCAGCAATCGCTGAATCTCTCTTGTCGTCCTAGCCTCTCTTTCCTCTGACTCCTTGTTTGCCTGTGCCAAGGCTCTCCGCCAGGCATTGATCGGTGTTGCGAATCAATTGAGCCTGATCAACCCTCGCCTGCGACTTCATGTGCGTTAGTTCGTCTCTCAAATTCTCTCGACCCTGGTGAGCTCTCTCGTCAACTTGATCTATTCTCTTGGTCATGTCCCGTCTCAGTTCATCCAGATCATTCATTACGCCAGCGAAAATGTCACTTACATCGCCAGTTGCCCCAAACGCGGGGTTAGTCCCAAAGAAGATGAGTTCAACTGCGGCTGCAGCCTGGTACTTGATGACGCACCGCCTTTTTGCTTGCTCATCGACGTCATCAATCTGTCGAACGTTGATGACGCTCCCATCGTTATCCCATCTGACATGGCCCTGGTCGGTGAGGCGGACGACGCCTTCCTGCTCATGTCGTTCCTTGGGCACGGTGTGAAGTTCACGTCCGGATGGGTTATCTCCGGGTGGTCATAACTGGAAGATAAACCTTCAGTTCGTAGTGACGCCATGCGCTCAACGTACAAAGACTTCCAGCTCTTCTTGGCCTTCGAACCCGGTTGTTCTTCACTCGGGCTTATACTCGACATCATCGCGTTGTTGCTCTGCTTGGCCAGTGGACATTCCCCTGAATAACACTTCCTCTCGCGGCTCGACCTCGGAACGCTCCGAGGTCTCCTCCGTCCTCTCAACTTCCTCCCGCTCGAGGTCCTCGCTCGGCTCAAAGTCGGGTCGAATAAGCGTCCGTTCCCCTTCGTCAAAGGGATCCACAAGCGTTTCGCTCGCGGGTCCGGCCTCGGCGCTCCGCCCTTGATTGCCATCGAGGTTTTTCTCGCTCCTTAGTTTCATTTCGCTCACTGAAAGATCAGTTTGTTCTTTAGTCGGTTAGTTTTCAGCAAACACGTCGGAAGCGCTGCTAAACGAGGACTGGCTACGCCTAGTTTTAAATTTTCGCGTGCTTCCCTTGCTTAGCCTGGGAATCCTAGTAGTCGATCCTAACGAGTCCCTGCGCTGCATACTTTGTAACAAATCATAATATTCGTATAATTTAATGGCGATGCACACTTACCGCAAACAGGATCAAGTTAAATTACTTAACGCTGCCTTCTCAATTCCGTTAGTATCAAAATGTCTCTTAGATTTCTTAATGGCAATACTAGTGACTCAGCTAAAGTTACACACAGGGCCTACTCAGTTTTGCTACATTGCTACCCGTTGTATGGTATAACAGTATCACAGAATTTTCACAAGATACAATCAATACACAAAACACAATTGATAATCAGATAAGAATATCCTACATGTGACAGCCACTTTTCGTCAGTATCAATTTACCGCCACACTCTTATCAAGTCACTGCTTTGTTAAAATCAAACAATCTTTGGTAAAAAGCAGTGATGATTCAGAAACAGATCAATAAAATTTAGTCTTAAAGAAAAAGACTTCCCTCAATCGGAACGATCCGAAAGAACGAAGCCCAGGACACAGTCTTCTCAAGTGTGTGTGTGTTTGCCTAATACACCCACCGAGGTCTTCTTTTAGGTGTCCTGCGATTGCCCGAGCTGTCCTACTAAGTAACTCAAGGCAACCACACAACCAAAATCACAATCAAAAAAAATTTTGTTTCGGGTACTTCTGATACACTCCATCTAGAATCCAAAGTTGATCACGAATTTGCGGGTCAAAATGGGCTCCTATGATCCTAATAAGCATGCCTAATATCCTAATATGATCACAATTAAATGGATATTTTCCGTTTCCCAAATTGCTACAGAAGGTTTCCTCAAGTTTCTAACAAGGAGGGTTGTTAGGAGGGTTAATTCGGAGGGTACCTTAGTCACCCAAGAGACTTCGGAGGGTCCCCCTTAACTCACTAAGGAGGGTCAATAAGAGGCTCAATATGCTCCGGAGGGTTACTTCGGAGGGTTCTTCCAAAATTTTCAAGTTTTTTTGAAAAGGGGCCTTCAACTAGCTTAAGAAAGCGTCAAAACAAGCTGATATCTCTTCGGAGGGTCTCGTGGAAAATCTCCACTAAGAAGGGTTGCTAAAGCGCTTAAGTCACTCCGGAGGGTTCCGCAAAAATCAAGAAAACGGATTATTTTACCGCGTTAAAGTCTCCAGAAGCGGTCCACCTGACTTAAAACTAGGTTGGCTGACACGGTCAACCTTCCCAGCAGGATAAAAAGTTGTTTTGATAAAATTTTCTGCCGCTCGGAGGGTTACCCATAGTTTGGACCTTCCGAACCAACAAATTCTAAAAAAAATTTTCTTTTCCGAGATTATCAACCCAAAGACGGTTGCGGTCCAGAAATGTGGTCAAAAACGTCGACTTATGGTATCAAAATTATCCCGATCGGTTGGCTAGTCTTTGAGAAATTGCCAAAAACCTGTTTGTCCAAATGGCCTTTTTTCACCACCTATATAGGTTCTGAGAAACTTTTACCGCAATTCCTATTGAAAGTGCCTAAAAATAATTGAAACAAGCGTAGTAGCCCTGTACGGCACTGAAATAATGCAAAAAACCGGACCAAAATTGGTTTGGAGACAAAATTGTGGCCAATAAGTATCAAATTTGGACCCTCCGATTCCTTCCTTTTCCAATCCTTAAGTCGTTAGCTCTGTCCACGGAGCTAGTCGGAGGGTTACTCAAGAATTTTTCTGGCAGCCGAGCACCTTACGGTAGCACGCTCCTAACACCGAAAATTTTATTGCTCTAACTCTAAAAACTCAAAAACTCGATCCCCAAAACAGATTGACAAAATTCAGAAAATTATCGAAATTTTGATCGAAAAATTTTCGTTTTTTCCAACTTCTACTGAGTCCTTTCTCACGCGGTTTCTTTAGTCAGGGGGATCGAACTACATAGCTACTCCCTATATAAAAACTTTTTGCTGCTCGGAAAATCTCGGATATCCAAAAATTTGGGGGTCTATAGTTTGTCGAAAATCAGTAATTTTCGAGAAGATTTGGGTGTTTCTTGGGTCTAATTAGGAGATAAGTAATATATAATAAGGATAATAACCTATTAGTAGTCGTTAATGAATAGTACTATACCCTGCTTTGCACCAAAATGCCCGAATTAAAACCCTCAACTCGGAAATTTGTAATCGATGCAGGGTACAATCGGACAACGCCAATCTTGCCCCCACCACTTAAGTTTTGATGAAATAGTACCCGAACGATACTAAAATTGTTTCAACGATACCCAACAGTCGTTGTGAATGTTGTCCCGGATGTCCTTGTTGAGTGTGGAACACGTCGGTCAGCTTGCCACTCTAACCTCCGGCCACCGGCAAAATCACCATTAACGTGCTTAAATACTCAAATTACACTCAAGGGAGGGTATCCAACCCTTCACCAAAACACACAATCTTTCTATCAGAAATGACATAAATCAATCTAAAACAACAACAAACAGGAAAGTCTGATCACATCTCGTCCGGAAATAACATATAAACTGTCCCTTTATGTTTTTTACTGTTTTTGGTCTTTTTTGGATCTTTAACTGTTTTTTGTACTTTTTTGTTTTCAAATAAATTTATTTTTGGCTTTTTCTTGGTTATACACTATTTTTGTTTGGTTTTACGCTTTCTCTTTTAATCGCTTTTGGTCCCGGGACATTGGGACAAGCGAACTCATGACTTACCACCTAACCCTCCGGCCCCCGGAATTTTCGGTGTTAACTAAGTTAAAAAGCTAAATAGTACTAGGCGGAGGGCACGCACCTTCCCCCTAGTACAATAACGGTCATTAAGGCCTCTAACTCGGGCTTACGTCTGGAGCGGAGGGTTCGTCCCTGAAACGGTTGCTGATCATGATGGTCTTATGCCTTTGACAAGCCCACCCAGGAGCGCCATAAAAACGTCTATGTAACATTCGCCCAAATACTACACAGCGACGGAGCGTAGAAAAAGTACCTATTAACGACTGTCAGGCGTCAGTTACCTTAATCCTACTCGTTTTTCACCGTCTCGACCTTGCCAGTTGATTTTCTGGTCTGTCTAGGGCTAAGTAAAAAATTACTACTTTTAGGCCATCAGTCAAACGACTTTTGATCAGCTTTCGTTTACATGCGAACACAACCACATAGCTGAGTCTCGGATCCTCAGACTACGTGATTGCTATTAAAAACACGGCTCGAAACCCTATTTTAATATGTTTTTGTGTGACAGTTCTATATTAAATCCATAGTCTAAAATATGGATTTAATATAGAACTAAGCTACTCATACTCTAAAATATCAAGTTATACCGGTGTTAATTCAAAGTTCTATGGCATCAGAGTAGCTAAAAAATTAGTTTTAAGCAGTCCTTCAACATATAACAGTCTCTGGGGGACCAAGCCTCCGCTCCCGTAATCTTCTCGAGATAACGTTCTTATCTCTCCCAATTTGTGGCACGGGAGGGTTTCGCGGAATATTCCTTCCCCACTGAAGCTTCCTTTTCCACTAATTTCCACTGCTAAGGATCTTATCGTGTGTTATTGCCACTATAGGAGGCTCCGCTTTTCTGGTGTTCCCGCACGACCGTTTTTCACTATATTTGTCGTTGTTCTGTTTTTTCGTTCTTTTTCGTCAAAATGGCCGTCTTTTTGTATTTCTGAGAAATATTCACTCTTCGATCGAAATTTTAAAAATAAAAACTCCAGAAAACTCCTACCCTCTTTCGCAGCACTTTTTCAATACAAAGGCCTTTAGTCGTATTTTCTTGTCCCGCCGGAAGGTCGCGCTAAGCCAATCTGGCAGAATGGCACACTACTTCTTTGATTATCAGTGCTATACTTTCATTTACGATGTTATTGATTGGAAACCGATAAAGACCCTTTCAGATACCCGAATTCTTGTGCATACCCAGTACCCTAGTACCCCAGGAGAGACTCGAACCCAAAAATTATGTGACAAGGAAATCCAAGAAAATTTCCAAAAAATTTCACAAAAATATTTAAAAAAAATTTCTCGAAAAAAAAAGTTAAACCAAAATTTCCCAACATTTTCACTGACAAAAAAAATTTTTGCCTGAATTTAGAGCAAAACCGGAAAACGTTTTTGTCTCTCCCGCTCAACCGTTAAATTCGTCAATCGTATCAAGCAAATTTTTTGAGTGAATCCCGACCTCGGTTTCCTCCAGTGGTTGGACAATTTTCAAAAATTTACTCGGCTCGTCCCGTTTTTGGCCGCATACCGGGGCGACCGTTACCACTAGGGTTTAGCCGTAATATCGTTAGGTTAAACCAATAAACCGTACTCGTTAACCTAAATAGTACTGAACAGAAGCCTTAGTAGAACTATTCTGGCCTTTCTTACAACTCGAATAAAAACAAGAAACAGAAACGGCCTAATTCAAGAGAGTCAGAAAACGTTAAAATTTAGTAAATTATGTTGGACGTGATTAGCAACAACATTACACTTATGAACTTTAAAAGTGGGCTCATTCATGCGCTGATTCATGTGATTTATGTTTATTTCACAATGAATTCATACTTAGTTCACGAAGTTTAATTAACAGAAACTCAATTGCAAACCAAGTTTGAACCAATTAAAGTATTAGCTTTTTATGTTCTGTCAGGTTCGGCTCAAATAAGACTCTCAAATAAAACGACTTAGATGAGAATCGAACCTACGCCGAACTCCCCGGAACGGACTATGCAAACGCTGAGCTATATAGCTGGTATTGCTAAGCAGCTATGCTGATTTTTTACGATACTTTCAACTTTAATGCTATATTGCTTTAACATCCTTACCCCGAAGGAGCGAAAACCAGAACGAGCTTAACGAGTGGCCGAGTGTAGTTTCTGCAGAAGGTCCTGAGGGTTGCGGAGCGGGCGGTGTTGTCTTGCCGTGGTTTAGCGACATTATGCGAGCTAGTGGGTGGTGGCCCCTAGGGCTAGTGGGTTCAACTAACCACATCATATCTCCCATTTTCAAAGAGTATTCGGGAGGAGCATGCGCCTTATTTCTTTTATTGAGCGTAGGGTCGTATTCACTTAACCATCGCTGCCAAATTGCGTTTGCGTACGACTGCGCACGGGCATAGCGTTTAGAGTGAGAATAGTTCTCACTCGGCCTTAGAGACGGAAGCTGACCTAAAAGGAAATGATTCGGCGTCAAAGCCTCGAGACTATCTGGGTTGTCAGAAACGGGAGTGAGCAGACGGGCGTTTAGTGAACCTTCAATTAGGCACATGGTTGTGTTCAAAGTCTTGTCAGTCAATTTTCTTGGCCCTAAGATTGCATAAAACACGCGCTTACAACTGCGCACCATTCGTTCCCATGCTCCATCCTGATGTGGTGCACTCGGCAGATTATACTTCCACTTAATGCTTTTGCGTACGAGCGACAGTGGAGCTTCTGTGTTCCAATTTTTGATGCGCAGAAGAAGCTTTTGTTTGGCTCCTATAAAATTCGTTTCGTTATCTGATTTAACTATTCAGGATTGCATCTCGAAATAAAGCGCTCGATGACCATCACACATGAACTTGTGTCCATGGATGGAACCAGCTTAATGTTAATTGCGAGGGTCGTTGAGCAAGTAAAAAGAAAACTCCAGCGCTTCTCGGAAGATCGACAAATTGTGACATAAAATGGTCCAAAATAATCGACGCCGCAGCTCGTTAACGGTGGCTGGCGGTAACCTAGACGCTGCGCGCGAAGATCAGACGTCATTGGTGTAACGGATTTCGCTTTTTGCTTTCTACAGCATACGCAATGTGTTTCAATAACTCTTAGTGAAGATCTCAAGTGTAGTACAACAAATTGTTGATGAATGACGGAATGAAAGTAGTCGACGGACTGATGTTCGTGCTTAATGTGATAGAAAGGTAGAAACAATCGGATTAGGCGATGGCGGCTATCCAAAATTTTTGGATGGTGTGCTTCCAATGCGGTTGCGGAGAGGAGTTCGATACGGCCTGTAGATCTAATTAAACCTTTCGGTCACATAAGAGGCGAATAAGATGATATACGGCTCGATATTCTTACATGTTTTTCGGCTGCTACTTGCTTACATTTCGCTGGGAAGGACTCTAACTGGGAAAGTTTCAAAAGTTTTTCCTCTGCAATGAAAATTATGAATTTTGACCTTATCTGGCAATCTGAAAAGTTTATTTTTAGTTAATAGTCTCAACGTATATGCGACCAGCAGCTCTATCTTGGATAACGAGTTATACTCTTCCCAAAGGAAGGCAAAGTCAGTCGAAACTGCAGTG
The DNA here is from genome assembly GCF_963678635.1 of Symsagittifera roscoffensis. Classification (NCBI taxonomy): domain Eukaryota; kingdom Metazoa; phylum Xenacoelomorpha; order Acoela; family Convolutidae; genus Symsagittifera; species Symsagittifera roscoffensis. The sequence goes on from NC_087067.1 coordinate 47,710,995, forward strand.
CGAGTTCAACCACTGAAGTACTGTAGTGCTGTTAGTCTACATGAACACGTTGGAAATATTCAGTGTCAGAGCTTTCGCGATATTATCCTTCAGGCGACTAGCAAGAAGCGCAGCTTGAAGTTTCAACTTCGGAATTGAAAGCATCTTCATCAGGGCTACTCTTGCTTTACCGAAGTCAAACAGTAGTTGACATCTAGAATAGGCGTATTTCTGAGCGCGAAGCAATGCTACAGAACAGAAAACGTCCAAGGAGCTATCACCGAACATGTGCAGCTCAACCTCATCTACTGGGAAAACAAAATAGCAGCGACGTAATTTGAGCTGCCATAAAATTGGCAATCCGGAGTGCCTTTCAGTGAATCTGCGGCACAACTCATTTGGCAGTGGGTCGTCCCACTGTTGGCCACTCAATCTCCATGTATCTTTCAGAAGCAAACTTGCGCGTACGGTAAACGGGGCGACAAGACCTATGGGGTCGAACAGGGAGGACACAAAACTAAGAACCGATCGCTGTGTAGCAGAGTCTTTGAGCTGGCGGTTAACTTCTCTGCTCACAACCAACGTATCGGTGACGTGATCCCTTTAGAGACCGAAAACTTGCGATGCAGTTTCGGGATTAATCACAGTGGTAAGAATTTACTTACTTTTGTTAGCGCCGGTTTTAGGGGGATTTAGTTTTAAGGACAAATTGGGAACGTTGCTAAATTTTTTTGTAAGATTAAAACCGCCCAGCTTGAGCAGTTCAACGAGTTTCAGGATTTTTCACAGGTCCAAGGTAGTCATCCATGTAAACGTTGTTTAGCACGGCGTAAGCGGCTTCGTGGTAACGATCTTGGTTGTCGACGTCTGTTCGGCGAAAAGCATAGTTAGCATATGTAGGAGAATATTTCGCTCCAAAAATATGCCTTGTATAATAAAATACGTTCAAATCTGATGTGGGGTCCTCCCGCCACAAAAAACGCAAGGAAAGTTGATCGCTTTCTAGTAAACCGACCTGCATAAAAATGCCTTCATTATCTGCGGAAACTGCGTATTTGTGCTCTCGGAACCGCAATAAAAGTAATTGCTTCAGGTTCTGAAGCAGTTGGGGGCCGACGAGAAGGGAATTATTCAGTGACTTACCGTGAAACTTAGAAGCATCGTTCAAAACGCGCCGCAATTTGCTGGGTTTGTTCGGGTTTAAAACTGGGTGGTGTGGAACGTACCACTCTCGGTATGAACGGTTTTTTGTGTCGTGAGGGCTAACCGTGACTACTTACCTCTTCTCGACATCAACTCGGATTTCCGACGCGTATTGAGTTTTCAAATTCAAATCTTTCTCTAGACAATTTTCAAGAGACCTAAATTGGACCAATGAAGCGTAAAAGTCATAGGGAAGTGAAAGTTGTCTTCAGCCCATAGCATTCCTACAACATAAAGGCTGCCATCAAGAAGCTTGTTAGAGTCAAGAGTTTTTTTAGCACATTTATCAGCTGTGGAACGGGAATCAGCTTGTTTAAACGTGCCATATGATTCTAACTCGTACCATTTATTTACTTGTCCGCAAGTGCTACATGTTCAACATTGCACTTGAAAGTGGTGGCTCGAACACCAATTGGTGAGGGAAGCAAGCCATTGAGAACCCAGCCAATGGGCATACGGACAGCGACAGGAGTATTTTGATTTCTTCAATGGAAGTATTCGAGAGGCTTGCTTGTACGAAAGACATATTGCTCCAATATCGTCTCAACGTCGGAGTAGTGGTAGACAAAAAGTTTAATTGGCTGCAGATGTGGAAACCTGTCCTGCAGAATGGGACCGTCAATAGTTTCGGAACCAACGCTAAAAGTGTCTTTGACAAACGGCGTAACCCTATTCGAGTATTCATGGTGGTCGAATTTGGCAAACACATTCACTTCGACTTGTTGCTTGGGAACGGATTCTGTCGAATTGAAGCCACTTACCAGAAAATCTAGCTTGTGGCCAGTTAAATTTAAACGCTGTGCTAGGTCCACCGAGACCCATGAGTGGGTCAACAGGAATCGCAACAGCAGTGGTCACGTCTGTGCTTGAACTTATTTCCCGTTAGTCTCCGAGTTTAGGAGTCCCGTTAGTTTCTTGTAAGACGGCGAACCGGCTTTGTTCGATGACGAAGTTTGCGGCTTATTTGAATTCGGCAAGGCGGTATTGTTTGATTTTGAATGGCTTTTATTTTTGCTAATACTCAACTCTTTGTTTGCAGGCCTTATGCTGAAAACTTTCTCAGCACCATGCAACAAGACGTTGTCGGTGCTTTCACAACCATGCTTAGTGCATTTGCGGGTTTGAGGGCATTGCTGGAACAAGTGGTTAGGTTGCAAGCACGCAAAACATAATCTATTTTGCGCGGAGAACTGAGCTCGTTGAGTTGGGGTATTTTCCTTTAATACAGAAAAACTGCAGATTGTGTGTTTACCCTTACACTGGAGGCACAGAGAATAAATTGGTTTTTCAACTTTTCAAGCAGCGGCAAAAACTTTTTTGGGTGGTTTATGGAAACCGGTCTTTAGAGTCTCCTCTTGTCGTGACTTATTCTGACTGACTAGCATATAAGTTCATGTGCCTCCGCCTTGTCGCCGAGTCAGTCATTAAAACCTGAAACGGTTGGCTATCTCCAACCTTTCTTTATAGAGTGAAGACACCACGATTCGTTCATATTTGGAGGCAATTTCGAATTAACTTCAAAACGGATGTACTCTTCGAAACGAATTTCAAAACGGATGTTCTCTTCGAGGCGTACTCAGATTCTAACGGTTTTAAAACAGCGACAAAACTGGATAAAGGAAGCAAAACTGATAATGCTTTCTGAATTTTGCTTTTTCAGAGGGGAAAGTTCAAAAGTTTGTCAAGATGAGCCACCAGAACCAATTCTGGCTGTCCGAATTTCCTCTTCAGAGTTTTCAAAGCGTTCTTGTAGAATATTCCACTGTAAGCGAATTCGGCAATTGCATGCTTCGCTTTGGCTAAAAACGAGGATTTTGAGATATGTCAACATCATCACTTAAAAAATTTTGCAATTCTGAACTAACTGAACCATTGGAGCCACTGCATTGGATTTCCGCCGAAAGAAGACAATTTCTACTCAGGCAAGGGACCTTTCTGGCTCAGTGTCAAGATTTCAGCTAGATCTTGATTAGTCATTGGTTTACTGCCCGAGGACGCAATTGGACCAGATTGTTTGTTCTCACTTGTTAAAGAGGCCATCGGCGAATTTGAATAGGTAGCGGCGTCTGCAGCATTAGGATTGCCGACATAAAAAGTTGTCCGTCCACTTGAGAACGGTTGAACATTCGATGACATAATTTGGGTTAGGGGGAAGGTGACTGCTGGAGGACTGAGAGGATCAACGTTAGTGGGTTAAAGCGGTTGGTACACAAAACTTGCAGAACTATATGGGAAAAAAGTTTGTTGAGCAGTGGGCATTGAGATCGACGTGACATCAGACTGATGAAACTTACTCTGCATCGAAGGGTTGTAGCTGTATAAATTTGTCAAAGGTCGCTTTTCGCGCGGCTCATATGTTCTATTAACATTTGGATTTGCCAAGCTGACAGTTGTATCTGACGTATGAGGGACGTTAACACTCTGTGAGTTTGTACACGTGGTTTCGAAATAATCAGAATATGGATGAAAGTTGTGAATCATCGTCAGAATTCTAACAAAGGCGGTCAATACTTGAAAATGACACGAACTCGGAAGCAGTTTCCAGGTTGACACTTTGGACTGGCGCCACGGGCTGAACTACTTCCTGAGCTGCGAGTTGAGTGTTCACCCAACTTTTTGTCCTGTCTTCCTCCGTTTGGTTCTCCTGAACGGCCATTGCCAATTTCGACCTGCCGCGGCGAAGCCCAAAGATTTCAGAGGCGTCGTCCAGATATCTAGCCTCTTCGATAGTTGATTCGGCTAGCTTTTGACGGCTTTCCTCTACAACCACATCAAGTTCAAGTTGACCCTTCATCGATTGAATCTGGATCTCTTGCGTGTTTTGTGGCGGGAGGACCCCACATCAGATGTGAGTGTATTTCAATACACAGGGCATGTATTTGGAGCAAAAGGTTCTCTTACATGTGCTAACTATGCTTTTCGCCGAACAGCCGTCGATAACCAAGATCGTTACCCCGAAGCCGCTTACGCCGTGCTAAACAACTTTTATATGGATGACCACCTTGGATCTGCGAAAAAGTGTTTTTCGAGCTGACAATATTAATTAGCCTTGTTTGTTTAAACTATTTCTCATCATTGTTGTTAAAGTTAATGTATCCAATAAGGTAAATTATTGTAATCATTTTGTTTTGCTTTGCATCAATTTATTGTTGGTTACTCCAACTTGCTAACACGACAAGCTGTTCCAATTCGAACGCAAATTTCTGTGACAGTTTTTTTGGCTTTCTATATCTGTTACGCCTGCTACGCGAAGTAAGAGAAAGAATTCAAGTAAAATTGACTTCCCAGTTGACAGTAAACATTGTATTAAAATGTACTGTATTAATCTACTGTATTAAAAGACTTTTTATATTGAACTTCAGAAACAAAACAATCAGGAGGGCGGGGACTGAATAATTCAATCAGAGTTATCTAGGAAAGTTTAGACGCTCAACTGATTCACTTTTTCCTTTATTTCCTCAAATCTTGCTTCCAAATCCTCCTTGTCGGATTCGGTGAATAATTTTATTTCTGTTGTCAGTTTCACATGTCGTTGAACTTTGAATCGAATGAATCCGACAGTTTCTTCGATTAGCATCAGAACAAAGTGTAACTTCGCTTCTTCGCCATTATGACCGTTAGAGCATTCACGAAGGTATGATAAGACCTCTAACAACCTCTTGGTTTCATTCATCTCTTTTGCAGCAGGGTACTGCTCAACCAAACGATCCAAATATTTCTTTATCGATGCAGCCCAAGAATCCGAAGTCTCACAACCGCTGGGGTGGCCATTAGCTGAAACTATCAAATTGAAGAATCAGAATTGATATTTTGCGGCATTTTTTCAGAAACGAGAGATCAAAAAGTTATCCTGTGAATTGTTTCAAGAAAAAAGGCTAGTTTCAAAACTTAAGACAAAAAGATTAAATCGCAAGCCGTAAACATCGTAAATAAAACAATTTGAGAACACTTGAGTCGCAATAAAAGTGCTTTGTGATATGGTCTTACATAGATTAAAAAACATCTGTTGACTTTCAAAAAACAAATAAAATTAAGCAAAAATTTACCTTGAGATTCGGTTCTTTCCCTTTGGCTCGTCACTTCGATAGACATTCGGATTGACTCGCCACTTCGATAACTTCCATTCCTCGGCTCAAACTTGCTTTTATCGCTCGTAATAAATGACGAACACTTCGAAAACTCGAAGTTCCCCAAGTTTGTGTGCCCGTTGTGTTCCATTTTCGCTGACTCGAGTTGCTTTAATTTACTAAACACAAATATTATAAATTGTTCATTGATTCCACAAACTGGTTCCGGATTCCACACATTTTGTTACAGGTTCCACACATTTTGTTGCGAGTGGTTCTTCCCCCCTTTCAAATTCAATTTTGAAAAGCTTATTCACCGTTATCATAATGCAATGAAAATTGGCATGGGGAACAAATCGACAAATGTGAACAGATTTGTTCTTCATATTTTACTGCGTCACATCACGCATTTAGCCGCAATAACACGTAAAACAACCAGGCTCTTTTCCAGTTCCCTCCTTTTCAAAATACCGAGTTTTATGTTTGTTTTACGTGTTATTACGGCTAAATTCGTGATGTTACGCTGTAAAGTATGAAGAACAACTCTTTTCACAGTTGTCGATTTGTTCACAACGCCAAACTTCATTGCATTATGACAACGCTAAATAAGCTTTTTAAAGGGAGGGAACTGGAAAAGAACCAACAAACATAAAACTCGGTTTTTTCAAAGGGGGACTGGAAAAGAGCCCATAACTTTGTCCCATGCAGGTCCTATAATTTCACAGTTACTAAACTTTTAAAAGGGTTTTGGATATTAAAAAAGATTGCCATTGAACCACAGACAGTTAGCTTCCTTATGCAAATAGTTGCGACTATCAGTAAAACCAGCAGTGCGAGAAAAAAAAACAAATCAAATTTGTCAAGACTGCTCCTCAAGAGATGATTTGAATTTTCAATTATTCCATCTGGATGCCAATTTTCAACAAAAAGCCCCACACCGAAATTGATTCGAATGGCTGCTAAACAGCTGAAGTACCCCTAATCCTCTTGAAATATTTTTATTGAATTTTTTAATCCAAAGAAGAAGACAACTCTAAAACTTTGTGAGCTAAGTCCGGGGTGGTCTTCTTCTCATAGAGTAATTTCAGATAAGGTACCTTAAGAGGTCAAACTGTGAACTGGGATGTTCTTGGATTCCAGAGACAAATCTTTAAACATGTTCCAAAATGTAAGTGGATTGCTCTTACAAATTTTCAGTGGTTTCTGCGTACAAATAGCTGTTATGTAAATTTTGTCGGCAAGTTGATTTTGCTGCAGATTCCGCAACGAGCGAAAATAGGTAGTTATTCCGGATTGCGCAAATGTAAGTGGGTTCCGCTAATTGATGCTGATTCCGCTTTCATCATGCGAATCAGCTTACAATTTGCGAATTCCACTTACAGTTGCGGATTCCTTAACAAACTTGTTACAGTTACTTTAGTTTACTAAACACAAATATTATAAACTGCTCATGGAATACACAAATTTGGTTGCGATTTTGGGCAATACAGTGTTTTGACTATTTGTCTGTGGAATCCAAAACAGCAGAGAATTTCAAAGAAAAAAAGCAAAGTCGCGGATTCCGCAACAAATCTGATTTTTGCTTGTTGCTAAATCCGTTTACAATTCATAAAATGCACAGTTTGGCCTCGTAATATATACGGTCTGCTCGTTACGCAATCTTTTTTCGGCCGGATAAGTTCGTACAACTTCTAACTCCAATACCGATCCTTGTCTTACTCTTATATTTCCTAGTCTCAATAGAGCTGGTAATATACAGGTTTGTGCGAGGTTAGTGGAGATGACAAAAAACAATTGTTTGTGATATTTCGTTTCCAATCTCTGAACTAAAGTACGGATAATTTCAGTTTCTAGAAATAAACAAAAGTTTAGTTTTGGATCATGATTCGTTATTTATTATAATTTTACAGTGAAGACTTCAACTTATAAAGTAAATACTAGTTTTAACCTGGTTCCACACATCCAGGGTGTAGTAAGTTTTTTGAAAAATAGGTTTTTTCTTGTGAGGGATGGATGAAGAGTGTCTTTAAAGTTCTTTGTAAGGTAGTTGTGCAGAGAAAGCCAGTCCTATGAATTACTTTTGATGTAATGGTGGCATTAGGGTTGTTGTGAATCCAAGGAGATCGTATCGAAAAGCACAGTTCTTGTTAAGTGTTGATTTCGAAGACCAGAGCGAGATTACATGCATTCTCACCATCTGCTCGTGGTTACTCTGGTTCCGAGATAAAAAAAATTTAGATTTTTCTGAGTGAAGTGCTAAGTGACAAGGACATGCATGTTTGAGTTTTAGACATCGAAATTGCTATTTTTCTCCTTCAATGGATTCAATTGCTGCGGTACCAGCTCTCTACTTTAAATCCTTTAAGGGTTGAGACTGCAGCAAGCAAAGGCGATCGACTTACCATTGAGTTTCATCTCCCTTTTTCTGCTGTTATTTATAATTTTTTTTTTGAGAAATCATTTAAAATATATTTGCACTTTTAGTGGCTCATTTTTAAGTTTGATGTTGTTTGATTTTTTGCACAAGCTATTAGTCAGTTCGCTTATTTTGAAGAATTGCTCAAACTGCAGCCCCTCTTTTTAAAAGAAAAAGAGCGTGGGACTGCCGGAGCACATGCTAAGGTTTCCCTCGAGCGACTGGTGGGTTATTAGGCCTTTTCGGGTATATCTGTGTAAGTCTCATTGAGTAGAATCTCAAATTGTTAGTAACTTTTCCCTTATTTTGTGTTTCCTGATTTCTTATCATGGTTGTGCCCTTTTCTTTCAAAAAATTAGTTATTGCTTAGTGCCGTCTTCTTGAGTTTCACTAAGGTCTCATGTGGTTTTAATAAAGGGTGGAATTATATTTCAAAAGAAAATTTTAACCATTTTTATCATACTTAAACCGAGTTTAAGTTTTACTGTTCATGTTAACAGTGTGATTGAAGTAAGCTGCGTTGATTATTTAATGTTATATCCATATTCCAACCGGTTGAAAGGAATGTTTGAAACGTGTGACAGCTGTTTGAAATTGGTATCAATTAGTTTTTAAAATTTGAACTCAGTTAATTATCAAAATTTGTCGTGAAAAATTTATTTAAAAATTTTGAAGAGTTTCTGTAGAACTGGGTGAATACATGAGGCAATGCGGAGAACATGAGAAAAATGATGCACAGTGAAAACTTACTTTTGCTGTAACTTATTACCCATTTTTAAAATGTAAAAAATATTGAAATTACTAATTGGGTATTGTGTTAGTGAAAATACTAATTGGTATAAATTTTTTTGAATATGCTGCACTTTGTTAGCTTTTTTGAATTCATTACAAAACTTTTGATGGGTATTTCAGATTTATTTTGAGTTTTATAGAAGCAAGTAATGAAATCAAAAAGACGGGTGAGAATATCGTCATTAAATAGTATGTATTATTTAAACTTATTAGTTTGAAAAGGAAAATTATAGGTTACGTGGAATCTGATTCTGGAAAGAGTCCCTTGGAATAAAGCTTACCGATTGTTGGCGGGGTCTTTACAAGCTATTAAGTTTTTAGTACTAAGAAGTGGCCAGAGAAGCTCCAGTACTTGAATGATTTTGACTTGTTCAACGGTGATACTGAAGTTGTGGCTAGTGTGTTGTATGAGATTAAATATTTTGCGGTTAAGTTTGATTACACGGATCTTTTCTAAAAGGGGAATTTCAATAGGTTGGACAGGCTCTTGTGGTACAATGAGTGGGCTGGATTCTTGGATGCGGAAGGGATCCAATTTAGGAAAAAATATGTACATTTGACAAACGGGATCGTAATTACGATGTGTGTCAAGCAGATTTGTAGCTTCTGCAAAAATCACAAATAAGGTCATCACTAAACATGAACCACTTAAGTTCAGAAAAGTTTTGAAGTAAATGTATAGTATTTCACCGAGTCTAATATATGAGCTGCAAAAGGGAGTTGAAAACTCGGCGACTTTCTGACTATGAATGGCAAATCTATTGGTTTCGTTTGCCGCAGTCACAACCCAAACAAGATAAAATGTTTGGAGTCGACGCCGCATTAAAGGTATCCATTGACAGCAAACAATGATCAACTCGATGTCGCAACGCAAGTATACATAGCCTTGTCACTTGAACTTCCTTAGGGCTGGTGCTTATTTCATTTTCACTAGGAAAGGTATTAGGCTATGAAGTTGCACGAACCTATCCAGCCGAAGGTAGATAGCATAATGAACAGACGGTGGAGCTTATCCGAAATTACTCTAGAGAAGACCACCTCGGGCTTAACTCAGTTTGTTTCTGTTTCTAATATTGTTTCTCGGATGAAACAAAAACTATTGTTTCGAACTGTTTGGTGCAGTTGAAAAATATCTGTCTAAAATTAACAGCTTTGTGATAGAAATGGCACGAAACATAAATTGCCCCTGATTTCATTGATTTTTTATTACTGTTTATCGTTTATCTCGTATTTTTTATTCAACCTAGGAAAAAAATATAGAATAATTTTTCATGAATGTTTCATAACAGATCGATTAAGCGAATAATCAATGTAGCGATGATTAAACCAACTATTAGCATGCTGATTTAACAGTAAGTTCTTATTTTTATGATTTTCGAAGAAAGTGAGGAATAGATATGCTCAAGGTTGTTCTTTATTCGGACCAACTTTCAAAAGAACTTTTCTCGCGGTGGATCGATACAGTTCTGAATTTCTAAGAAGGCGCGGAAAATAATATGCTCGGGGTGGATTTTGTTCCGTCAACTTTTGTCTTCTTAACGGAGCTTTTTTGACAAGTGTTCTACACTCGAGGCTAATTGTCAGCGAAGATGTGCTTGCTTTGCAAAACGAAGTGAATCCAGCAATTTAGTCTTTTTAAAACATTACGAGACGCTAAACTCGCCCTTTGTGTTTTATAAAACAATTGGGCAACAAAAATGGAAAAATAGAAGTTTTTTCTTTCAATTTTTGCAACCATTTGGCTTTAAAGTGCAGTCGGAACAGAACGTTTTGTTTTTTTTTCCAAAAACAAACTTTTTTCCTGATAAATATGATTTAAACAAAAAAACCAAAACAACATTTTCTCAATATAAACCAAGTTTGCGCATAAATATATTTATCAAAAACAACAAATAATTCCAATTTAGTTCAAACCTTCTGACGTTTTCCTTGGATCATACGGAAAAAGCGAAACATTCAAGGCTGCACCCTAGGATGAGACGAATTGTTCTTTTAGATAGACTTTTCTGAGACAAAGCTGTTGTCCTGGTTCTCTTTTATAGAGAAATCAGGGCTCTTTTTTCTTTTCCCCCCACCTACACTTTTTATAATTAAACATATTGTTCACATAGTCCAATTCTCATGAAATTTGGCATGCAGATAAATTAAGCCATGACAAACATATTTAGTCTGCACATTTAACTTTGTAAAACTACTCGTTTTAACATAAAATTGATGCTTGTATGAGGTGGGGGAGGGGAAAAGGAAAAAGAGCCGAAGTCTAGATAGATAAAGGAAAATTTAACTTATCGCGAAAAAAAGTCAAGATTACAGGCTCATACGCGGAAAACTTACGTGAAGTCTTTGTGTTGCGATTTGCTAAATTCTTTTCGAAGAGAGAAAACAAAATGAGAAAGAATTAACTCAGTAATGCTGCTAGAGGAGCTAAAAATAAACATAAAAATAAAAATCTGCGATTGGAGTTTTGCGATTGGAGTAGTTGACTTGGCGTTATTCATTATAAACTGCACGTTTTGTTGTTTTGTTCATGGTAACTTAATGCAGTCATATGTGCTGGAAAGTCGGTGTTCACAAATTCTAAATGTGCTGTTCATATGTGCTGTTCATCAATGAACGGATTTTGTGATGAGTGCTGGCTATGCGAATATTTGCTTTCAAAACTTGATGGCTTGGTTGAAAATAATGCAAGGACCGGTAAAACTAAACTTGCGCGGTTAGTTGACTGATGCTACGGGTGGCCAGTCAAAAAGCAAAATGGTCTAAGAGCAGAATGGGTCCAAGAGCAGAATAACAGAAAAATATCAATTTTTATTAGCTAATCTGTGAATTACTTATCAGAAATGTCAATAATACCAAAGCAATGAACGTTTTATGCATAATTTGAGAAAAATAATCAAGAACTTTTTTTAAAAATGAAGTAAAAAAATTAATGAAATTAGTCAATACATGCATAATTCATTGTTTTCTAGGTAATTTTTGACGATTCTAGTAATTGTTTTTTATCAATTAGCCCGTATAAACTAATATAAGTCATTATTTTTCTGTTTTTCTACTCTTGGACCCATTCTGCACTTGGACCATTCTGCTTATTGCTCCGCCTCCAATGTTAATACTTTTGTTATAACCAGCAAACTTGAGTTATAAAAATCACTAAGGAGTTGCACGTGCAATTTCTTGCTGATTAAATAATTATGCACTGAGGTATGATTACAAAATAAATTAGCGAGCAAAATAACCAGACTTTTTAAACGATTTCGACTTTCATATGCAAGCAATCATCAATTGTTTAACTTCTAATTCACCCGTTTGTCGTTACTATCAACAAAGGTGAGCATAAAAAATTTCCAGAATTTTTCCATTTTAATTCCAAACATACTGAAATAAGCTAAAATTATGTAGTAAAATAGGCCTTTAGTCCTGACAAAATAATCATAATATCACAAAAATTTAGGTACCTGGAAGGCAGAGTGAGCATAACTTTTCTTTTTTTATAGTGATTGGTCATTAGAGTTGTCAGGGGCGGATTTAAGGGGGGGGGGGGGGCGGCGCACGCCCATCCTCAGGGATCCGACCCCCTGCCGACCCAAATTTCCCACTTTGTAGTAAATTGAGGTATCCATATTTGGTGATGGGCCCTTAAAATTTTCTGAAGGCGCCTTTGGCGCCAATATAAATTACTTTTGAGGGTGGAGCGCGCGCCAAAAAACGCAATTTTTTGGTCAAATTTTTCCTGCAGCGCAGAAATTTTGACCAAAACAGGACTTTTTTGTGATTTGGAAGGGCTCGGAAAATCAGTTTGGTCGACTTAAAAAAGCGTCGACAAAATTTTCAAAATTGTTCCAAAAATCCGCTACCAACCCATCCCCCCCCCCCCCCCCCCCACCCCCCACCTCAAGAAAATCGTAGATCCGCCCCCTGATAGTTAAAATGGTCGCTCGAAAGTGATCATCCTTCTCAGTTTATTTAGTTTAATTTGGCATCTCGATCTTCTGAATTTCAACCACTGAAAAAGCAAGGAAAGGTTTGGCGAGCTATATGGACAATCTTCCTAGCGGTATGTGACTTTTTTCATTTTTCCCTTTAAAATTTATCTGGAAAAAATTGAACAGTTAAAATTTCCATAGAGGAGCCCAAAAAAAGACATTGGAGGCTTTTTTCCAGTCCCCTCTTTTGATTCTTTTCTGAATTTCAATATAAGGAAGTCAACTTAAAGTGAGTTTTCTCATTATAAACTGCATTTAAACGAGGCAGCGTGAACAAGTGAACATAATTTAACAACACTTCTTACATGCAAAATGCCGTGTGAACAATTTTTAAACAGCCTAATTTTGTAGTTTTCCGAGGGGGTGGGAAACTGGAAAAGGGCCAATTCGAGGTTTGGGGTCAAATAAATTTGATTCTGATACAATAGACAAAAAACATAATGTTTGAGGCGAGCGACTGGATCCGTCAGATGCACCATTGAAATTAAGAAAACGCGACGACACTCAAGGTGAAATATTTTCTCTGGCTTTGAATATGTAAAAAAACGCGCGTCAGTGACCCTATGAGTTTTTCAGACGAGTACACAGAAACAATTTGCGCGAAAAATCATTGAGCGCAAAATTTAACCTTAATCTTTTTTTTTTAGATTTGTTTAATTGGGAGAATATCGTGACATTAACAAAATCGGACTTTCGTGCTTTTCTGAAGCTACGACTGCTAACCGGCAATGACTTGACGGACTTTCATCACGACCTGAACAATATAATCCGTCTTCGGCTTCCCAGTGATTGTCTAATGCGACTTGATTTCGTTAAGCATATGCAAATATTTATTCTCAATTGTGCCACAAAGTTCGAGATAAACGAACAAGACTTTCAAAATTCCAACCAAGACTTTATCAATGGCTTGACTCGTCTGATTGGAAAGCAGTGGCTTCCTGAAGTTCACGATCAAATGCGCACTCTTCTTCTGGCCCTGAGTTTTAAGGCTCGTGGTCAAGAGCAGAGGAACAGGAGGAAGGAGATTGACTGGAATGTCGAACTAAATGAATACCTTCAAGATTTGAGGGATATTCTCATAAAGTTAAGGGTGTCACAGTTACGAGGTCACTAGTGTATATCAACAAAACTCAACAAACTTGTATTTGTACCCGTATAAAATTTTGAATGTATAATGAGGATGGTGATGATGAATTTCACTCAGATAATGATTTTATTAAAGACGAAGTGTTAATAAAAAAGGGTAATTTAATTAAAAACGTTATGTCTTTTTTTTAAAGGCACATCATACACTAGTGGACAAAGTTAACGCAAATTCAGGTTTTTACTCTCTGAAAAAATAGTTTTCAATGACGATTTCGAACAAAGTTTTTTTTCAAAATATAGTAAATTTTTTACACAATCAAAAGCAAAGGATCAGAGCTACACTTGTGGAAAAATTAAGCGCCAATTCAGGACTTTATTCTCTCAATGCCTGTTTTCAAAATCCATTTTGGACAACACTAACTTCAAAATTCAGTAAAATTTAGGTAGAACATGAGCAACTGATCAGAGCTACCCTTTAAAAAACTATCAATGTTTGATTTCAAAAACTTACCAATGCCAATTTTCCTCATCTGCACTTACTTTTTCAATTCGCGTGAAAAAATCAGAAACGTCCGAGTATACTAAAGATTCAACAATGATTGTTTCCATTTTCTCGCTGAGATTGTTTCATGTCGCATGAACAGTTTTTCTTACTCCACTTATTCAAGAAAAACATTATGACGATACAAAATTTAGCGCAGATGAAGAAAATTGGTATTTCCAGACCCGTACTAGATTGATAATTTTTGAAACCAAACATCGAAAAGTTCATAGAAGATGGGTCTTATCATTTCCTTTAGATCTATATAAAAAATTACTAAATGGCAACTCAGAAAGTAAGACCCTAAATGTGCGCTAAATATTGTCCACTAGTGTATCACACATAACTCGACATGCCTTATGACGGCTCTTTTCCATCCGACGAAATTGAGATTTGTTATGGAAAACTATATTCACATCGTTATGATAATGCAGTGAAAATTTGCATGGTGATTGATAATGTAAATAAATTTTTCCCTCAAACATTACTTCAAAACATCAGGCATTTAGCAATAATCACATGCCCACACTGAAGTTTCATGGAAATGAACCCTCTACTTGACCGTGAGGGGGGATAATTGGTGAATGGCGGTTGTGAAGGTGGGCGATAGTTTATATTGAAATTAAAAATTAAAAAAATAATTAGAGAGTATTTTAAAAAAAATTTTAGTTTGGCATTTCAATGTAAACTATTGCTTTCAATGTGAAAAACAATGTGATAAGTAAGAAATTAGAAAACGTAAACTGTGAGCTGTTTACGTTTTCTAAACTGCTCATAACTGCACTAAACATGAAATGAGATCATTAAACTTTGAACAAAAAATCATTTTAATCGGTTACAATTGTTAATTAGATATTTCCAGCAGTAGTCAAACAGAACATGCTCTCATTCAAGAATTTCTGCAGAACTCCAAATCGAAGTAAGAGATGATGATGTAGAATTTAAAAGAATCGGTAAATGACATGAACAGACAGAACGCCAACTTCTAATCCTGAAATTCTGCTATTTTGAGAGAAAGGTTTCTTCACAAGCCTCAAAAGCTACGCTCCTCAGAAAAATTCTAAAATAAGCGCATTAATCCTGATCTGACTCCCACTGGGCTTGCAAACCAATACCAAATGCGAGAAGAGAAACGTAAATTAGAAGTCGAGAAACCCTCTAAAAAATTTAGATTTAAAGATAACAGGGTTATTGAGTTTAATTGACGAAAAATTGAACACGCAAATGATACTGTATCCGTATTTTACTCACCTGTCAAAGTTTTCTTTCAAGAAAAAAGTTTAAGCTTTTTGACAAAACTTCGCTGCAAAGCCCTTCGATTTTGTGTTCATCCGAAACTTGGTTTGACTGCTCGGAGTGCGATTCATCTCTGTTTCTTGATCATGCATTTACGTGCGCATGTAGGAGCGACAGATCTTATGAATAACATGCTGGCATTTTCACAGCCTTCAGTGACACATTCGCTGCGAGTTGCCATATTGTCGAATTGACCTTACTTGACTTCTACTCCAATGTCCTCGGCATACCCAATTCACTAATTTACATGATTTTTATGATACCTCACACCCCGTGAGTCGTCGTTCCATGTTCGTCCGTAATTTGTTGAGCACTCATTTCGAGAACTTCTTTTGAAGGTTCTGGAAGGTAATCTGGTAGAAGTCAACTCAGAGACCATCCACCTAAATGTACTCGGTGATTTCAATATGCCCACTGCTAATTGGAACAATATACTGAATTTTATCATAAATGACACAAGCTTGAATCATACTATTCGCAGTTAACACACAGACACATCAACATATCAAATGGTTATGTTAATTGGAGCGTAGCTCTGCAACAGCCTATGATTCTCTCCTTCCCCTTATTGTAGGTAGTGTCGATTTTATTGCTTCTTCTTATCTTTATTCTTTATTCAAGTATGTACTAATTATAAGTAGAGAAAAAGGCGTGAAATATGAAAATGCGCACAAATGAAACTCTAGAAAACTTATCAAAAGCAGTTATTGAAAATTATCGCCCAATTCCTTTGCTTACTAATATATCTTTTAATCTTGAGATTTTTTTTACCACCCTTACGTTGCTATTAAGGTGATAATCAATTTTAGTTAACATGGTTTCCGTAAAGGTCCTTTGACGGTCACGCACTTATTGAGGTTTTAAAATGAAATCTATCAAAAAACAGATTGGATTGTTTATCTAGGTTTGAGCAAAACTTTCGACTCATTGACCAATGCCTTCGCCTTTTTGAATTAAATAGATTTGAATATGATTTAAACTTTTCAGATCTGTTTTCTTCTAGCCTTCAAAATAGTTCTCAGAAGATGATTAAAATTAGAATGCTGTCCAATTTTTCACACGTTACTAGTGGAGTTCCTCAGAGAGGAATCACTTTTGTTCCTCATTTTCATTGGCGATATGCTTGAATTTTTGTCTGAACTAGTCTAAATTTTTTCTCGGTAGTAAATCTATAGTAACTTTTAGGAGGGAGCGCTTGCCAAAAAAAAAACGCATTTCTAAGGTGAAAAATTTCCAAAAAGCGCCAGGAACGCTTTTTTGGTCTGTAATTTGAACAATTCGCCTGCTTCGCGAAAATTTTGATCAAAATAAGCTTTTCCTGACGTCTTTTTTTGAGAGAGCTTGAAATTTGGAAAGTTTTGGTCAACTAAAAAAATATATAACAAAAACGTTTTTGAAAATCTTTCCTCACCCTTAGAAAAACCCTGGATCCGCCCCTGGTATTCTACGAGCTACGAGTAGAAGTTTGTTCTGAGGCAAATCCTTTGTTTCTCAAATGACATAATGGCGCGTACAGAGAAATTCCTTTATTTCTGACCGGGAATAATTTAAATATAAATTTTCTTATGGCCAGAAATTCTTTGTGAAATGTTTAAAAAAAGAAGGGCGTTCTTAAAACTTGTTATTTCTGACGGAAATTAGCTAAATCTTGGCTATTTCTAGCTAGAAAAACCCTCTTATGCGGTGCTCGAATACCCAACCTACTATTTTCAACGCTGTAGTGCTAACAACTATGCCACATGTCCTGATACTGTACGATAGTTTTTACCAATCTAATTTGCATTGGATTGCTACTGATATTGTGACTACTCGAAGCATATTTATCTCGTTGCGGTTGAGCAGTGAATTGATATCTGGTTCTTTTTTTCAGGAAATGTTATTTCCAAACTAAGAAAGAAATTACTGTAATCGGCAATTAGAGAAATTACATAAAATCGGCTAGGTAATCTATATAATATTTCTATCCAGAAAAACAGCTTATCTCGCAAGGTATTATCAAACAAAATATTGAAGCACATTCGAACAAAAAACCTAATATGGACTAAAGCATATTGCTTAAAAATGAATAGATACATCAAAAGAAATTGACGTCAGATTCGGTTGACTTCGACGTCACGCAATATTAAATGATTATTGGTCTAATTTATCTTTTTTCTTTTTGTGGTATTTGCCTGGTAAAATACAAATTTGCATCAATTACTATTTTTAGCTTTCGCATCAACATTTGCTTTGAAAACGTTTTAAAAAGCTCAAGCAAAGTTGTCTTTTACCAGGCAAATACCAAAAAAAAACAATAAAATGTTTTTAATGCAAATGTTAATGCGAAAGCTAAAAATAGTAATTGGTGCAATTTTTTATGTGAATTCAAACCAAATGATTTTTCTGATTGTCGGAGACACAAAAAGCCATAATTTAATCGAGTAAATCACATAAATGTTTGAAGCTAGCGGTTTAAAAGCCTTGGTCAGTGCAGCAGCAAAAAGGATATCAGAGTAAAGAAAAAATGAGAAACTATACTACCGCCCGGCCTAGACACTTCATTATACGTCACAAAAACTTAGAAAAAGGGCCATTTCTTCAATCCAGACGACCTATCATCAACCAATTAAAGCATAAAATCAATGGTAAAACAGTACATTAGATAATTAGATCATGTGGGATGATGACATAAATTTTAATGTTTTGAGCCCGACGGGCAAAACCAAAAAAAGGTGGGCTATCTTAAATACATTCTGTTTTATAACAAAAACTAACCCACAGAGACAGAGTACCTGTTAACATCACTGGCCAATCGTAGCAAAAAACTTAACAAAAAAGAATGAATTCAAGGCTAATTGCTTCCCAGAACATTTTCCCATTTAATGATTTGCTTAAAATCCATTATAATTAGCTTTCGCTTATCGTTGTCAGCGCACTGGTTGTATCATGAAAGTATAACATCAAAACTCTGGCCCAGCAATGCGAGTTTACTAACACTAATAAATTTGGTCATCGAGCCCTCCTTCTGGGGTCTAAACTCTCTGCCCTTGATCATTCTACTGCTTTTGCTCGTTTGTGATGACCGACATCCCCCAATATTTTTCTATATTTTCCTTCGTTTTTTGTCTTGTGCTGCTTCTCGTCTGCCCGGTCTAGTTTTTTCCGTCCAAAAATGTTTAGCTACTGTTTGATAAGTAGTCCCTCGAGATCAGAACTCGGCGTTTTGGTCCTGACTTAGTGATGTTTTTTTTTCTGTATTGCTTCCCCTTGTTTTTTTTTCTGTTCGGATTTCACCGTGGAATCTCGAGCTTGCTTCGGACTCGTGCATTGGCTGAGCATCCAAGCATTACAAGGCCATACTGTGTATTTTATGCATTGTAAGCGGATTCCGGAACAGGCCAAAATCAAATTTGTCGCGGAATCCACAACCTTGTTACTTTTCTTTGATCTTCTTGCTGTTTTGGATTCCACAAACAAATAGCTAAATCAATGTATTGCTTAAAATCGCTCCAAAACAGGCAATTTGCAAAATCCGCAACAAAATTTGTGGAATCCGCACCAAAATTAGCGGAATCAAGAACAGTTTGTGAAAGCCACAAATACATAATAATATGTGTTTAATAAATTTAAGCTGTCTTGGAATCCGCAACTGTGGGTGGAATCCGCAAGGTGTAAATGGAATCCGCAAATTGTAAGTGGATTGCAAAAATTGTAAGCGGAGTTCACAAATTGGAAGCGGAATCCACATAAATTTGGGAAATCCACTAACACTTGCGGAATCCTCTTTCAGTTACGGAATCCAGAACTACTAGCTATATTCTCCTGTTGCGGAATCCTTGACAAAACAAATGTGCCGACATTACAGGTGTTTGTACGCGGAAATCTCAGAAATGTTGTAGGTGGAATCCAGTTACATTTCGGAACATGTTTAGAAATTAGCCTCTGGAATCAAGGAACATACAGACACAAAAATGTGCGCCTATCCAGTGCACAGTTTGGGCTCTTAATGAGCTTCCTGCCATTCTGGTTTTGCTCTAGCGATAGCGGTGGGCTTTTGGTGTTTCGGTTTTTGAGTTTAAATTAGTATCATTGGTAGCCACTCTTGTTGCTGGTTTGGTTAATTTTTATTCGTGGTTTGAATTTTAGTCTCTCGGATCTCGGATTTCTTCATCTTGTCATACTAATTGTTCAAAAGGGGCGACTTATATCATTGAAATTTCTCCAGTCCAATTTTGCATGAAAACCGAGACGCTTTTCTACAGAATTAATAATGAGTTTGATGGTGTATTTACTCTGGGAACACATTTCCGATTTTAACAATCTCAATTCTGATAGAGCTCGACTGCACACCTGGTTGGTAATTTGTTTAGCGTCAACTTTTCCATAGTTTTGCTCTGACTCTTGGTTTTTTGTGTCAGTTAGGCTGCTTAGGATTTCGCTTTTTATCAAACCAGGGGTCATCGTTGTTTGGCTAGTTTCGTTGTCCCAAATCTGAAATTGCGAACTGTGCTTCTTCGTTCAATTTTGAAAATCGGTGTAAATTAATGTTTTTTTTTGCCCTGGTTAGAATCATTTTTAATAACGTTTGAGAACCTTAGCTCCCAGAAACTGTTTACCATAGGTTTGAGCATTTTCTGGTTCTCGTTTTTAGTTTACAACAGTCATTTTTTTCAGCTTCCGACGGCGCACCTCAGCAATCTGGTTTATTAGGTATTTTTTGAAGTGATATAGGTATTTCAATTTGTTTGTTATTACACAATTTTTGAAACTCGTTGCTCGATCAATTCTACAACCTATTTTGAAAAACTTAGTATTCTAAAAGTTTTGAAATTTTAATTTTGTAGTCTACTTTCGAGCGGAGAGAGCAAGCGAGCAGAAGTAAAAGTGGCTTCTTTTAGAAGAAGGATGAGCCTATTCAAGCACTGAAAAAATGAGTTTGCTCTAGCTAAACTAGTTATCGATGTTTCTTAGCGCCGCTTGTAATTCAAAATATCGAAAAAAATTCAAATTTTTTTTTTGAAAATTAAGGAAATTTTTAAGTTTTTTTTCTTGTTTTTGTTATCGACTGAACCTGTTGTCCAACTTGCCAATTTTATAAAAAGAGAGAGAGAGAGAGAGAGCATTTTGCTAAAGTTTTTTTCGCCAATGTTTGTGTCAAACCGCGCACAAAAAAGTCGACTTTCAAATAAAAAAAAAACAATTTACCAAGAATATTGACGAAGCTACCGGTTATATTTTTTTAAGATGTTGTTAAACCCCTCAGAGTTTTCACGTGGAATTGTGTCGACAACTGATTGCATTTCTCTTTTATCACAGTTCTGTTGATGTCGAAGCGTTTATTTTCAAAAATAGCGTAATCACGAAATTATTTTTATCATGTTTTCGATCGCAATTTGGCTTTATTCTGGCTCAACTGGTTCGCTGTTTTTGCTCAAATAGAGTCTGAGTGGAAATAGTAGTTCAGCCAACGACTGTGAATACATTTGGATGTTATGAATGAGTCTCATTAACGATTTTAACTACTTGTTGTTCCTTAGGATGTTCCTCACCTTGTGGTGATGGATTTAAGAAGCTAATACTAAACACCCGAACTAAAGGGTGGAGGGTGTGTTTCCCTGGTAGCTCCCTGCTTGTAGCATCAATTAAAGGGAAGAACTAAAATTAGTAACCGAAGATCAATTCACGGCAGAGTTTTTGGTTTGAGAACAAACAATTATCTAACCGCATTCGCAACCTAGTTCGAACGACAAAGAACACTTCGATCAATGTCATTTATTTTGGCCTTGACACTTTAGATTGTATAGCACCATTAAAAAAATTAAGGTACCAAAATTGGACGAGGACCTTTTTTGATGCATTTTTGTTCTTTTTTGATGCTGATGTTACTACGTGTATCTCCTCGTTGATCCTCTGACATCAGTATGTCCTTAAGTTGTCCTTGTCCACGCAGATTTGATTAATTTTATCCCAATTTAGATTAACCCAATTAAGGTTGGTACTAATGTTTGGAAGTGGCAAGTTTGAAAGTGGCGCCCGATTTGTCCATCGAATGGCGTCAACACAAAATTCTTCAGGTATGTAGTTCTAACAACAATTCATAACATAAGTGATCTTCTATCTTCTTTCGCACGTTCCAATCGACTTTTGAACGTTTTCATCTTTCTACCACTACTGTAATATAGTGATCATTTGTCGGATCCACGATAAGGTCCCTTTTTTTCTAAAGTTCTATTATCGCAGTTACCGTTAAGCATGAAGCTTTGTCTACTCGCAAAGTTCGCGCAGTTCCGTCTATCTCTTGGTTTTGTCGCATTAGGCAGTAGGCAGTTTCGAGAGCCCTCGCGATTGGTAGAGGAATATAGACTTCGCTTCCGTTTTCTTTATGTAGAGAGACCACGACTTATAATTGGATTCTCTTATTAGGTTTTCTGTTTTTAAAGAAATTTCAAGTTGGCCTTCAAAAGCAAGGCTTCGAAGGAATCGTGAAACATGGTTTGCAATCCTCGGTCGTGTTAATGATGCTTCTATGTTTGGAAAGCCACCACGTCTGATCGGACGCCGAAGTTTTTTCCAGTTTCCGGGATGAGTAGCGGAAAAAACTTGCACATATCCGTTTTGCAAGGTGATGAGATAATCACTTTCTCGTCTACGTGGTAGTCCCTCCAATGTTTATAGTAGTTTTGGCCCATTTTTGATTCTATACTCGTATAGAATCAAAAATGATTCTAAAAACAGTATAACTCACAGGTGATCAAATAAAGAATTGATACGAAAAGAGTTCCAACGGAATTCGGATGTTTATTCCAATGCGCTCTCCAGCCCATCAAGCGAGGCATCGCAACCGATCCTCATATCCTTGTTTTGTTCGAAGTGGTTTTCCAATAGGACTTGATATTTTCTAGCTTTGAATTTCTGGTCCGAAACAATAAATTGCTTGCGAGACTTACTCGTGTGATTAAAGATATTTAAGTTTTTTAAAATTGGTCTCAAAAAGTTAAATTTTAAGTCACACTTGTCTAGTTACTTTTCCGAAATTTTAACCTTCGCTGCATCTCTGCTGTACTAACGTTCCTTTCTCATCCGCAATCTACGCTTTTTCAATAAGCTTGTCCCAGAATTGGCTTTGGTCCATTATCAGTGTTTTGATTTGGGAATCCTCAACCCGCTAACCAGCCGATTCTAACTCCGTCACTAGAGTCCCGTAAGCTTGTTTCACTCCGTGGTGTCACGTTCCTGCAGGCAAAAATTCATCAAGATACTAAAAACATTTCATCAGCACTTTCCACCACTTTTCATCACTTTTCAGCCATTCAGCCATCCGTTTTGGAACTACACTGCCACTATTTGCGAGTTAAGCTCCTCAATCTTCCTACGATTTTTTTTGAACTTCAAAAAACTCATAGGTTTTTGCCCTCTGATTCCAGGTTGTCGGAAGCAGTCCTCACCTTGCAGTGTAGCTATCTTCGGATGTTGAAACTCCATACAATTATAAATCTGCCACTGCATCTCGATATTCGATCTTGCAGAATAAGATTTTTGTCATCAAAGCTGGCCTGTCGTTGTCAATATAAACTACTCGAATCCTGCCCCTTGTTTGGAAAAACCTTTTGTTGTGCGAAACGGTTATTTCCGCCGCAGTTGTTTTTTTGAAGACGATTCACTCTCCAGTTGTTTTGGACTAAGATTGATTTTATCTGACTTCTTTGACTTCATGATGTCATTTTTCCAAATTACTTCTATTGTTTTCCAGAGTTTTCTGCCGCTTTGATTCACTTTCCTCCAGATTTATTGTCAGTTTCAGAAAATGGGACGGATCCATGGCCTCGTTTAGTAACTACTTTGTATCTCGCTAATGGCCAGGTTAATGGTATACAAGCCCTGTAACCACCGCTGTTCTGATGTTCCTAAGTTGCAATATTGCGCTAAATCTAGTATCGTAGCATTTAAAGTTTCGCAAGATGTGTTCCCTGCCGGTTTTCTTGGCGGTACCTTAGACACTTCAAAAGCCTTTTTGCGATAAGATTTGGGGTGTCCTCCGCCCCTTCCCTTAGGCCCATGGTCGTTACTCTTTGTTCGATTCTTTCAACATTGGCTTACTTTCTCTAAGCGTAGTTTTCTCTTACCCTCTTCTCTAAGGGTGAGAATGATTTGACTTTTGACTTTAGATATGCAGAGTTCAGATCTTTTATAATTTTGTATAGAAAACCTTCGATAATAAAGTTTTAATAATCGAGAGTGATGCGTTTTTTGGTTAAAATTTTTTGATGTTTCTTGATATTATAATCAAAACCAAAACAGTTAAAAACAGGTTCTTTGCTTCTGTTTTTATGCCTCTTTATAGATATCTCACACAGATTTTATACAGAACAATTACAGTTTGTAAGCAGAACACCTACATATGTTTTACGGGTTATATACAGGTTATACACAGACCATCAACAGATTTTATACAGATTAAAATCAAATTTATTAAAGGATTTATGCTGATCGCATTCTCGCTCATCCAATAAAATAAGTAATTTGACAAAAAGTATAGGTCTTTCAGTTAAATTTTTGTGCTGATTTTTGATCTGAATTTTTCTTAAATCAGTGTCATGGAATTAGCTTGTAGCAAAAACCAATTGTTCTATGTTTTTTTTGTAGTTTTGTAGGTTTTTGTTGATATTTGTAGTTTTTGTTGAACTGTGCTGAAAAAAAAATTCTCACAAAAGTAATTGAACAATTTTTTTCTTCTCAGTATATTATAAAAAAAAAACAAATAGATTCGTTATAAATTCACGAGTTTTTGATCAAAAATGCTGCAATTTTAAATGTACCCAGCAAAAAACTTGCTGCTGATTATGCAATGGTTTGGTGACATTGTGGTTTTCAGTTCACGAAGTTGACTTAACGGATTTTCAATGGCAACCCAATTTCTGAAATGTTTTTTTTTTTAGCAATTTATGTTCTCTCAAATTCGGCTCTTTTTGAGTTTTATAAGGGAGATATAGAGGCGATACTCGATCTTACGCCAAACCCACAGGAACGTTCTAATAATTATGTGCATATACGCTCGGTTATTTGTCCGAAAGTTAGCTTTCACATACTTTCAACTGAATGCTATGTAGCTTTCCCGAAGAAGCGACAAACAATACGAGCTTAACGAGTGTTCGGGTGTAGTTTTCGGAGTTGGTCCTAAGGTTTGCGACGTTGTCTTTGCCCTTGGGCGATGTTGTCTTTGCCGTAGTTTAACGAAATTCAGCGCTTCATTGGGTAGTAGCTCCTAAGGCTAATCGTCGATTCACCGATTTAACGAACCACACTAGACCTACCGTTTTCAAATTATCTTAGAAAGGAGCAGGCCACCCAACTCTTTATTGCGTGTCTTGACGTACTCAGGTAACCAACGCTGCCAAGTTGAGTTTTCGTAAGACTGCACATGGGCATAGCGTTTAGAATGAGATTAGTTTTCGCTCGACCTTAATGACGGAAATGTTAGAATGTGCAGACCTAAAAAAATATGATTCGGCGTCAAAGATTCAATCAAGAATGTCTGCATTAATGTAAGCTGGAATGAGCAAACAGGCTTTAAGGGAGCTTTCAACTAGTCATATGAGTGCTTTCAAACCTCATCAGTCATTTTTATTGACACTAAGATTGCATAAAACTAGCGCTTACAACTGCGCATCATTTCCTCCTCTGCTCCACCATGATCTGGTGCACTGAGAGGATTATACTTTCACACAAAGCTTTAAAGAACGAGCGACAATGGAGCTTCTGCATTCAAATTTTCGATGCACAGAAAAACTTTTTTCGGCCTCCTTAAAATTGGTTTCATTGTCAGACAAAATTATCAAGGGTGTTCTTTGCTTAGAGGTAAAGCGTTTATGGATAGCAATCACACTTGAACTTGGGTCCGTTGATGAAACCAACTCAATGTGGATTGAGCCAATGTTTAAAACTGTGAATAGAAAACCCACAGTGTTTGTCGGAAGATCAACGATTAGTTACATAAAATAATCCAAAATAGTCGAACCCAAATCTCGAAAAAGGCAGCTGGCAGTAACATAAACGCTCCAAAGATCATTGGCATTCCAGTTTTTGCTTTTCGCTTTCTACAGCACGGCCACGGTGTTTCAATTGCTCTTAGAGCAGATTTCATGCGTAGTACAAAAAAAATGCTGAAGTATTATATGTGTGAGGAGAAGTGGGTGGGGGGCGGGGTGGTTGCAGACCGCCATGTATTTAGATAGAGAATAGAGCAAGAGGTTTGCAAGCTATGTATTAAAATAGGGAAAAGATTTCCCTAAAAAATAAAAAAGGTTGAGGTTTCCCAATTCCCAATGTATTAAGATGGTTAGGTTTCAGATGGTAAGCTTCAGAAAACCTTCTCGGTGCACAATCTTACCGTGTTTTAAGATTCTCTACACCAATCCGTTAGGCTATAGATTTCTCAACGCAATAAGATATGTTTTAATGTTGCTCTAAGCTTTTTGAGTTCATACTGAAAGTGCCTGAAACTATGCTGAAACCTAACTGAAGCTTCAAAGAAGAAATAAAGTTTTTCAGAAAAAAACCAAATTACCGTAA
This sequence comes from Symsagittifera roscoffensis, assembly GCF_963678635.1. Taxonomy (NCBI): domain Eukaryota; kingdom Metazoa; phylum Xenacoelomorpha; order Acoela; family Convolutidae; genus Symsagittifera; species Symsagittifera roscoffensis. Next base: position 47,736,906 of record NC_087067.1, read on the forward strand.
ATTGTTATTTTACAGTTGAAAAGTTGAATAACATATGAATCATTGAATGTTCGAATCATTGAATCAATTTATACTACAGCTTAGAAATTAGGTTTACAGATACAATGGCTTAGTATGTATTCCATTATTACGTAGTTCCCTTTTCGGGTAAAAGTAACTGAGCCCTTTTTAGTTTGTTCATATGTTCCGACAAAAAGATTGGAGGTTCTGAATCCGCGATTCGTCGACTTCAAATTTACAGCTTCATCAAGAACTCGTCTGTATTTGGACATTGGTCTATCCCCAGTATCTTCTAGTGTTCTTTTGTTTGATCCTTCACTAATGAAAATAAAATTGCCGCTCTTACTTTCATAGCAGCAATACGTCTTGCATCACAGGCACACCATTTCAGTACAGTGACATTTTTCATTAAAAAAGCGAGTTTCTCGTTTGTCATGCTTTTTATGAATAGCTCAGCATGCACGTGGAACAAAAATTCTACTTTGCGTCCGCTATAAATTCGTCTCTACAATCATTTCTATGAATTAGTGTCCACTGAGCTTTCTTCAGAATCAACCGCTTGAAAAATTTCTGACTTTTTGCTTTGCGTGTCTTCTCATTGCCGAGATATTTGGTGAACGTGTTTCTAGATCTGTCCATAATTTGATAAACGAATGAGCTGTTACTGAGAAGCTTCATCGTCTCAGCAACATCTCCAGATTTTGGATTCTCGTCTCCTACTCGTCATCAACAACAGATTGAACAAATTTTCGATTTCCTATGTGACGTTTCCTATGTGTGTACTCAACGATCCGATAAGTTTTTGTACTTTGAAGTCCAAGGCTTGGATAGAAGTTAAGAAGTGGTGTGATGATTTTACCATTTTCTAATTTATAACTGGAAATCAACATTAGTTGTGGGTTTTTCAGCAAATGATTTTCTTCGGCTTAGTTTTTCATGTCTTCCTCTTTATCTTCTATGAGGAAAATATGTCTTCACATGAATCTTGACTGAAGTATCCGTTTTAAAATGCTCCCACCACTCACACTCCGACATTTCCTGAGTATTGTAACCCCTTTCTTTTATATACTCTCGCCTCAAATCATTCATTTCTCGCTTCTTTTGTCCCTTTCAATATCTTGTTCTGATAAAGATGGACGGGTTCCTTGGCATGAGAAGAAAAGATATTAGCAACCCATAGCTTCAAATACTGTTTTACAGAGATCGCAGTAGCCATCAACGTGGAAACAGTCAATTTTCTTCTGCTTTCCGTTGTGTAAAAACTCTCAAATTTACACTCTGGTCTCAATTCTTGATAGAAGGGCGTAACCATGTTCTCAAAAGTTCTTGTCCTGTTATTTCTAGCTTTAAATCGATGAGTTTCAGAGTCATAGTCCCATCTTGTGTAAAGTTCGGTCAGCATCTCTTGGTACATTGAGAATGGATATAATTGGCTAGCGCCAATTCCATCTATTGTCTTGCAAACATTTGATGAGTTACGAATATACATTTGTTACGAGTTACGTTTGTTCGACAACAGCTTTTTCTGTAATTACTGTTGAGGGACCACCTGTCATGTATTTTCTATTTTTCTCACATAAATCCTTATCTTCTTCAAAGAATGGGTAGAATTTGTGATTTGTCGATTTGTGTAAGCAGATATTCGCAAGATTTCGAACGTGCATCCCAGTTTCATCATGTCAAAACCTTTATCGTGGTGAAATTTTATCATTTTCTGCTAGCTTTAAGAGTTGGAACTACATCTTTATTGTTATACCATCGTAGGAAGTCCTTGAAAAGGACCATGCTGTGTCGTTGCCAGATCCGTTCATATAAGAGTAACTTTCGAAACCTGTTGGTGGAACTGATTGAATATGTAACTGTTTCAGCACACTTTGTTGATCAAGCCCTACATTAACAAGTTTTTGGTAACCGTTAAAATGTTTCTCGAGAGGGTTGTGATTTCTCAGTGTGCTGAAAAAGGCGTTATATGGTAGCAATTCCGTACAGTCAATCTTGTCTGGACTGTCAAACCATTCTTAAGGGAAAAAACCGTTGCTTTCAATCGCTTTATAGGCTTTCAGAATTGAATCCATTGTTGTTGCTCCTCCAAGAAACTTCATTAAGTCTAGAAACTGTACATCTCCAAATTTGAATGATGTGAAAAATTTTGCTTTTTTAATGACTGTTGGTTCGATCTCTTTATCATGTATAAGGTGCGGGATCAAATAAGATTTGATAATGTAACAGTCGCTTACTTATGTCAACAATGAGGTTAAACAAAAATAGGCCCTATAACCATTGGCTCAAGAGTCAAGGACACTAAATCTTGTGTTTTTCTACCACAAACGGTCGGAGCCAATTGGTTCACTTGCGACACGAGACTACAAACCGTGTTACAGCTTAAAGGCTACTACCAAACCCCCCTAGAAAATAAGAACGTCCCCATAATCAGGTCTCAAACTACCTAAAATACTCAAACGCCGTTAAAAAATGGTCGGAAGTACTTTTTATTAGACAGTGAACCTTTGATCCATTTCAGATGGATCAACCTAAAACTCTCCCGACCTCAAAATAATACTGAAAACACTATCACGAAATTTAAATTGGACACTTACATAACGACGCGACTTCTAGAACCGAGTAACTAAACTATAAAGTAACTCTAGAGTTAACCCAGTAATCAAGTTTAACTCAAGAAGTTTGAAATGATTAAGTTTTAACTCCAGACAAAAGGTTTCTATTTGGACCATTGGGCAACTTCAGCTGTCCACCTTTCCACCGATGGTTCACTCTGGTCCAATCGATCTTCATTTTTTGCTCCCGTCGCGATTTGTTCCTGTCACTCTCGATCCTTTGCCAAGAAGAAGACAGCTCTACTCTCGTTCAATTTATATGGCGGAACTGCGAATACCAATTTCACGCTCCTAAGTTTCGGACAACTTTCCCGCGTTTATAGTTTGATTCTTGTGAAGTCGCGAGAAACTTGAGCATGACAGGCTCAATTCGAATTTTTGAAAAATTGTATTTTACCCCAAAATCAAGACTAAACGTTGCTCAAGGTCAAACTTCCAAATATAACCGACTGGCACATACAGTTCAGATCGTATCTGCCGCTATTGAAACCCAACACCGGTAAGCTATTAACATAGCGCTCCAAATGCTGTTTCAAGTCGATCAGCCAATTTTTTTTTTGAATTCTCAAGAACTGCGTTGACATGGCATCTTTCTCGTCATCCTATCCTCAACACATTCATCTTCATAATCCAAGACTTCTAGTCTTTCAGTTAAAATTATAGCATTGGGTTTATCAAAGATTTTTTGGCAGTTGACAGTGTTTTGACTCGATCGATTTCTTAAAACTTGGTTCTCATTCCTCATGATTCTCAATCTCCTCCCCTCCTTACGCGTCATGATGTTCCAGGCTGTACGACCCTGACGAAGCGTCTGTTTGCAACTCCCTGTCAATGTAACTCATTTTTTCTTCAGCTTATAATGTGCAAAGACTGTCTTCCTCATCATCACTCTCCTCCGAACAATCATCCCATTCTTCCGACTCCCCGGACAAAGTCTCTTCCGCACCATCTCTTTCTGGTTTCGGCCACTCCCCAGACTCTCGCCCTAGTCCAAGGTATTCAGCTTCCTCCTTGAACGACACTCTCTTTTTTCGTATCTTCGTCCGCCTGAGTACTTCCTCTGGGATTATCTCGACTACTGTTCGCACAAACTCCTTATTCTCTGGCTCCCTGCTTTTCATCGATTTTCCGTCATTCTTCACTTCCCCCCTTTTCAATATGGTGTCTATATTCAGGTCTGTCTTTACCACTTTCCGAGACCACAGGTTTGTCGTCTGCTAGTCTCTCGAGTAGTCTCCTTAAATCCTCTCCTACCGTCACCTTTCCTGTTTCCACTTCCTCGAGGTCGTAGTTTTTTGCCTTCAGCATTTCCCTCACTGTCCTGGACTTGAGCATTATTTTCATCGGCATCCCTAAATTTCTTTTGAGAATTTCTTTTCGCTTTATGTTCAGTTGGTAAATCGGGATGGTCCTCTATCGGTTTTCCTGTCTTTTCTAGCCATCTAGTCAGCGGTAGGCTGTCATATGTTTCCTTGTTCATGAAAGAAAAACCATCTTTGATCTCCGGTCTATCAGCCTAACTTTGCTCCTATCTCTCGTAGAATTCCGTCTTTTTACTGAAGATGTCAGCATTTTGGTGCTTGTCCCTCGTTCTGTGTTCAATGACTACGTTTTCAGCCAACTGAGTGCTCTGCTGTCGAGCCGTAGCTTGAATGGCTCGCTACCCAGTTATGTCCTGTATTTTTCCACAAAAGTGACGACCGCATACATCTCCGCTTTGGGTGCCCCGTATTTCATTGCCCAATCACGCAAGACTTTGCTCCCGTAGGCGATCGGTCTCAACACTGTCTTTCTGTTCCACTCTTGTTCTTGATGGAATATGCCAGAGACCGCTACTACCGATGCATCCGTATCCAGCACGTAGATATCTTTTCCTGTCGGCATGCCTAGCACAGGTACTTCACACAGTTCTTTCTTTATTCTTTGAAAGGACTCTTCTGCTGCTTTATTCCACGTGAAATTCTTGCCCTTCTGTCCGATGAATTGTTGCATTGGATATACTTTGTCCACATAGCCTTTGATGAACTCCATGTAGTAATTCGCAAAACCCAAGAAGCTCATCAACTGGTGTTCCGTTTTTGGCAATATCCAAGTCAGTACTGCCTCTACCGCGTCTGGGTCTGGTCTAGTGCCAAGTCTATCCACCACTCTCCCCAGTTATTTAATCGAGTCCTTAAGAATCTCACACGTCGATGGCTTGCATTTCAGTCCTGCTCTCTTCATGCAAGCAAACAATTCGTCCAGTCGTTCAATGTGGTCATTCAGGGTAGTTGTTGCAATCATCACGTCATCTACGTAGCACATTACCAATTTGCCGTATTTCTTCGTTATGCTTGTCAGTGCTTGTGGCATCAGTCGTTGGAACGTGGCTGTCGCAATGCAAACGCCAAAGGGTATCCTTTTCCTTTGAAACAACACCAGCTCGCAAGCAGTTCCCGTCTTGTCCTTGTCTTGTTTCCTCAGTGGTACCTGCCAAAAAGCCGAGCCTAGATCAGGAAATGTGAAAAATTTAGCATCTCCTAATTTCGAAAGACTCTCATCTATCCCAGGTATGGGATAGGCATCCTTCACCGTGACGGAGTTCAGATATCGAAAGTCACAACAAAACCTAAGTTGGTCTCCTTTCTTTGTAGCCATCACTACTCCACACACCCACGGTGATTTGGATGGTACTTTCGTGTCGCACTCTAGTAGGGTCTCTATCTCTTTTCTAGATGCATCCGATTTGTTTGGGGTCATACTCCTCGCCCCCTCACTGTGCGGTACCGCCAACTCCTCCAGATCTTTTTCAACTTCAACAGAAGTACAGCATCCGATGTCCGCTTTATGTCTAGAAAAACATCCTGATTCCTATCTAGAACAATCTTGATGGCTTCGAGCTGTTCGCCTGTTACTTTTCCCCTTAAGTGTTCAATTTTTGGTAATACTGGTTTATCCATTTCCAATTCCTATTCTGTGGGTCTTTCTGAAAAATTCAAACAGCTTGAAAGTCCATCGTCTGTCTCTGCCTTAAGAGACTTCGCAAGACCTGATGAACATTTTATTCTTTTCAATCTTCTCAAGATACAAACTTTATCCCTACGATTTGGGCAATCAAGAACTTCACTTGCTTTCACATTTTCAGTCATTTCATATCCAGTTTTTACGGGCAGTGCGTATCCCATCTTCATCCACCTCTGGATTGTGATTGGTATATCAAAAGTATTCAACAAGACACTGACGCAGAGGCCACTCTTGATCATCGAGAATGATCTTCCTTAAATAGCAGTACTCTGACTGTTTGGGTTCCTTACTATACATACTTGTTTATTGTCACTTAGTGCATTAAATTTTTTCTAAAACCTACTATTGCCGCCTCATTCGTTTTCAGCCTTACCCTCCTACTAAAGAAATTTGGAGCCTTTTTTTCATTCGTCATTATCAATTTTACGGGTTTAATTACGTAATTCCTTTCCGGGTTTCGAATCCTGAACATCGCATTGCTAAGATCAATTTATACGGCGAAATTCCTGATGAAATCTCTGCTCAAAATGAATTGGTCAGACTTATCTAGATTTTCCACCACCAGAAAGCTCAACCACAAATTGCGTTCCCCCAGATTTTGGTGTCCTGCCTAGAATTTGAAGCGCCCCCTTGTTTGCTGCTGACAGCCGTATTCTTGAGTCAATCAAGTTATCTTTGTGGAATCGCATTTTGCTCCAAGTTTCAATTGGTATTACACTCAAACGGCTCCTGTGCCCAACAACCCACGCAGTTGTCTCTTCCTCCCGCTTATGTCCAGTACAATTGCATATATGTCTGCTTCCTTTCCCAGATCATTGCATCTTCTTCGAGCATTGCACAGTGCCCAATGGATCTCACTTTTAGTTCTTCTCTGTCAACATAGATTTTTCCGGCTAGATCTTCGTCACATGTTATCATCGTTTTTGTATAGATGTCTATTCCATCTATGTTCAACATGACCTCATGTGAACCATAGGCTTCCGTGTATCTGTTGTCTATGCGAAATGATTTGCCACCAACTCTCGTGAGTAATGTTGTTAGTGCTCTAGAAGGGGTTTGCGGGCTTATTATTCCCGAGTAATCCGCATATACATCAATGTGCGTTAATGTTTGATCACTCGGTTCACTCAAGTTCCTCGTTACTTCATGACCGTCCACTTTGTTTATTGACATGATTCTCGCTCCAACCTTTGTGATACCGAATGGTTTGCCGGTCACCATCTTGAAGATATTGCAATTACTCCTGTTCACTAAATTTTCTTCGGTCTATGGTTCTGGCCTCGTCGACGAGAGTGTCTCATTCATCTTTTGTCTTTCTATTTCCTGTTTTAGCCGCTGCTTCTTTTTTTCGGTCACCCGGTCTTGCTTCACTCTGTTGATAGCGTCTGCAGCTGCTTTCTCAAAGTTGATCTCTAGTGGACTCCTTGTCTCGGCCCCCGCGGCATCTTTGACTTGTGATACGGCCTTTACTGTCTTCGTTGATAACTCAACATTTCCTGCCTCTTTGCTCTGCGAGTCAATTTCAGCTTGTCTGTTCCTGGTGTTCTGCGCTGCTGCCAGTGCCAATTTGTGTATTGGATGAATTTGATTCACTGACTCCCAAAACAGGGGACAATCCACTCTGAGATGGCCCTCTTGGTTGCAGAAAAAACACCTCGCGCCTAGTCTGATGATCAAGTCACTGTAAAACTCGTGTTCTTCCGTTTGACTAATGTCCTCATCGTCTGGCGCATTTCCCAAGCTTTTCATGCCTTGTTTGTATGTTGTGCAATCCGCCGATCCACAGTTTGCACATGACTTTCGTTTGACAATGTCGTCTCTACGTTTATACCATGGCAACCTTTGTTGTTGGCCTCCCCCTTGCATGTTTCTGCTTTCCGAGAACGCGTACTTCTTTGGTTTCATTAACATGTACTCTCCTAACTTTTGTCTCATCTCCTCTGGAGTTGGTGCTTTGTCCTTCGATAGCGTATAATGCGTTGCCAACGCCGTTCTCGAGTAGTCAGATCTCACTCCGTCAATAAAATTTGAAGCGATGCTAAAGCTTCTTCTGTTTGTCGATTCCTCTGGATCGCTTCTCCTCCTCAAGCTCTCAAGATTATCCGGAAATCGATCAATCAATTCGTCATCTCTTTTTCTTCTTTTTTCGAATCTCATTATCGCCTGATGACCCTTCATGCCGGATCCAAATCCATTCGATAGTATCTCAAGGAACTTATTTGCGGTATCACGCTGCTCCTTCTTCTTTGCTACCACGCTTCTTAGTGATGTGCCCTCTAGATTGCTTAATATCGCCGTGCAGGCCTGTCTCTCGTCATTCAAGATGTCTTGTACTAGTTGTAGTCTCATTACTTCAACCCAGGTGTCAATGCAAGCATCTGAATCGTCTTTGATTTCGTTGGGTTTTTTGAAATTGTTTTTCGGATTTGCCACTTCCTCTTTCACTTGAGTATGTGGTACTTGTTGCGAATGCTTCAAGCGCCCTGTTCATCATTTCCCAGGTACTCGCCCACGTCATGGCATCAGGTGAGACCCGTGTAGGCACTTGAGTCCTCTGGTGTCCTCGTCGAGTTTGAGGCACCTTCATAGCAGTCCTGGTCCCTCCTGACCCTATGCTGCTATCAATCCGGGGTAACGGTGGAGATTCCCGTTTCTTTCCTTGCAGTTCTACAAAGTCGACTCTAGTTCCAGGTCGCTTGTCTGCCACCAAATTACTTCGGGCTAGAGAGTTTCTCAAGAGTGCATCCAATTTAGACTGTATGGTTCCAGAAATTTCTGCTTGTTCTTTGCTCATTGTGTCCATTCTGGTCTCTAGATTCCACAACTTTTCATTCACGGTGCCATACCGTTTTTTCATCTCCTCCATATCTTTCTTGATATGTTTCTCTCGCTCTTTGCCGGTCGTCTCTACCTTGTCCGACATCTGTTGTAGCTTTTCCTCCGTGGCCCTCGCCAGGACATAGTAGTTGTCTATGTTCTCATTCTTGTTGTGTCGTTTTCCCTTTTTCAGCTCTTAGCGGTCTTCCTCGCTGCACTTCAGCTTTTGTCAATTTGTTCTAACTTTGCCATGAAGTCGCCCAGCTCAAGTGAAGGTACTTTTGACTCCATAGTTTGTTTTTCTTGGTTAGCCGTTGCTTCTTGTGTGACTTGCTCTTTATCTTGTTTAAATTCTGTCGTTATTGCGGAAACTGTCCCAAACGTTTTGCTTTTCACGGGCATTGTTATTACTTCCTCTTTTTCTTTAGTTATCATTCCGACCATTGCTGCAAACCACTCTGTGAACGACGTTGTCTTTGTTTGTGGATCGTCTTTTATCGCTTCCGTTGTGTTGTTAGTTGTTTCGTCTACATTGGCTATAGGTGAGAGCTCTTTTGTTTTCTTCTCCCGTTGTTCTACATTTGGCATGGGTGTTGTTTCCGTCGTCTTCTGTTCCACCCTGTCTATACTTTGGTCTGGTGTCTCAAGATCAGTTTCCTTGGCCGGTATAGTAGATTCTTCCGATACTTTCTCTTTGGCCTTCTGTTCCTTATTGCTTCTTGTATTGACCACATTCACTGAATTATTCTTCCTCATTAGTCTCGGATTTGTTGCTGCTAGTTTCCGTTGCGATGAGGTTTGGTTTTGCTTAAGTCCTATCCCTTTCCTTTCTGTTAGTGATGATCTTGTTTTCTTCATGATTTTATAAACAATTTACTTTATCTACAATTCTATTATATACACGTTCCAAATGTAAAATCTAAATGAAATTATAATAAAAAATCCCTAATACTTTATTCATTAAAAACCAGTCCAATTCGTCTCTGCAAGACTTAGAGACCTAAACTAAGTGTTTGGACCGTTCGATCAGGTCTTGGGACCCTTGATCAGATCTTGGGATCGTTTGGTAGGGTCTTGGGACCCTTCGCTCTATTCCAATGATCCTTCCGTTCTTCACTCTAGTGCCGGGACTCTTTGGCATTGCCCTGATACGGTTCCCTCAAGTTCTGATATCCTCTGATAGGGTCTTGGGACCCTATGGTGTTGTCCTAGGACCCCTCGGCACTGTCCTGAGACCCTTCGCGCAAGTGTTGGGACCTTTCGGTAGGATCCTGGGACCCTTCGGTATTGTCCTAGGACACTTTGGTACTGTCTGGAACCCTTCTCTCAAGTGTTGTTACCTTCCCTTAGGGTCTTGGGACCATTCGCTCAAGTGTTGTAATCCTTAGGAAGGGTCTTGGTACCCTTCTGTACTGTCCTAGGACAATTCGCTTTAGCGTGTGGACTTTTCTGTAGGGTCCTGGGACCATTAGATAACTATCCCAGCACTCAGGTGTTTTGGACCCTTAGATCACTATCCCAGGACTGCCAACAAGACTCTTGTGCTGCTTCCACTGCCGTAGCCCAAGTATTAAAATTCTGTATCCGACCTTCTAGTACCACTTGATGTCCGGAAATCGTTTGTAGAGTCTCCCTGTACCCTAACTCGAGTGTTAGGGTGTCTATTCTAATATCCCAGTACCTCCTCTAGAACTTGTGTCAAAAATCCCCAAAAACCAGATTCTGTTATTGTATTTTTTTCTAAGTTCCCTGAAATTTCTTTTCGTTTCCTGTTTCCAATGCAAGTCGAAATATGACTTGCTTTTAACCTTATTTTATGATCGCTGTTGACTAAAAATCAGCAAAAGTCAAACTCAAAAACCGTAAAGGTCAAACAAGAAAAATCACAAAAACAAGAAAAACTTGTGCACCTGAAATGCAATTTCGACAATGCTTGTCTTTCGTAAAAAAAAGTGTGGTACCTGACTGTCACGCATTTTTCCTCATCCCTACTAGCGGTTTTATGGGGTTTTTACATTTTGGTTTCCAAAAACTGTCTATTTCCGATCCCCCCACCCGATCCGGCCAGGTTATCTACCTTATAACGAGTTCGCTATCGAGTACTTTTGCATTGCTCTTCTTGTTGTGAGTCTTTAAGTCAGTTGTTCTAATGTAACTAAATCAACGATATCGATTGTTTAATTAATATTAGAAAGTCTCACTTTTTACATTTTTCAACCACCAACCGTTAACTTAACCAGCTCCTCTGCTAGCTTTCCCCTATCTAGCCCCCCACTTAAGCCAAAAATTACCCTGAGCGCCATGGTTGCTAAAACATTCGAGAGAAATCCGTAGAACCTGTTTCCAAGCTCTGCTCAAGTAAAAACGTTCCCTCAAAACGGTGGGTATTCGCGTATTCAGTTATACACTTACACCTATAATGTAAAATGGATTTTACCGATACCCGATTGACCAAACGGAACACCTCTGAAAAGCCTTCTCTGTTTGTTCTGTTCTGCCTTGATCAAACTGCTGGATGTCTCTTTCCCTTTCAGGTGTCCTCTGTCTTTGAGGTCTCTATCCCGAGTACCACTTTCCCACTTGGCTGGTCACCTGTTCCAGTCATGTCTCCCAGTGGTCCGCTGATTACAAGCTATCTGAAAACCCTTTTAACGCCCCTAGGTCGGGCACCTAGTCATCTTTGCTGGTTTGATCGAGACGATCGGTCTTATTGAAAACAGTATGTGTATATTTTTCAAATTAAAATTAAGGTTTGATCCACCTGATCTGTCCGTTTTGTATTTTATTTCGTTTTTTGTTCCTATTTCTGATCTTTTTTGGTTTTTTGTTTTGCTTTTTGTCTTTTTTCCATTTTTTGTCCTCCTAGTGGCCCCCTTTACTCGATTAGCTAGGCCTCGTTTCGGAAAGCGCACCGGGAATTTTTCTCGAGTTTTCTAAAAAAAAAAACTATTACGAAACAACCAGAAGGTGGACACGTTCCCGTTGAACCGTACCACCGGAACTCTAGAATGGGCATGTGGCCCGGAGCTGCGTCAAGTGGGTTCAATCCCGTAGTCATGATGTCGTACAAACATCCAGGAGAGCCGTAAAAACATCATGTAAGAGTCGCCTACTCAAGTCACGTATGAGGTTAAAGAAAAAAAGGCCCTCTAACCATTGGGTCAAGAGTCAGGGACACTATCTCTTGTGTTTTTCTACCTCAAACGGTCGAAGCCAATTCGGTTCAATGTGACACGAGACTACAAAGCGTGTTACAGCTTAAAGGCTACTACCAAAATACCACCCCACTCTAGAAAAAAAGAACGTCCCCTTGGTCAGGTCTCTAAATACCTAAAACACGCGAACGCCGTGTTAAAAACAGAGTCACAACCTTACGTATACAGTACTTTTTAGTAGACAGTGGACCATTGATCCATTCCAGGTGGATCAATCTAAAACTCTCTCTAACTCAAAACATAATAATGTAAAACACACTCAAGAAAGTTGAATTGTGTAACATTCGCCCGGAAGGTACATATCGACGGAAAATAAAACTAAGTCCTAAGACGACTGGCCAACGTCTGAACAGAGATTTACATGCTTTTCACCGTCTCTACCAAAGCCAGTTCTTTTGGTGTTCTTTCTAACATCGGGTCGACAAAAACGTTACTGCTTTCGGCTTCGGTCAAAACACTCAAATTAACTTAATTACATGCAGAAATAGTGAGCTCATGGCTAGGTCTCAGTATCCCCAGACCACGAGGTCACTCCTAAAAGCAGGGCTACTACTATTTATTGGATTATGATTGTTTTTGTTCAGTAGATAAAAATCATCATCTCCATCGAAGATGGATCAACCCTTTCCCCCAACTCCTAGCTTCTCATCCTCGTAAAATGAATTCAGATGTTAATTAAATTCAATTCAGGACATAATAGGGAAGCTAAAAGTTTATATAAAAGGCTGAGAGTTTCAGTCCCGAGACCCCTCCGGATTCTTGAATCCGGGGAAATAAGACATTTATCTTCCTCCCGGAGGGCTGTCTTCCACCCTTCACCGTTGTTCGCAACGGCCTTGCAACTATTGTAGCGACACAATAGTTGCAACTCAGAACGGTCTGTGCTAACTCTGCAATTTGTCGTTGTTTTTCAATCACAATCTTCACTGTTATCGCTATCGCAACTAATGTTATGATGTTTATTTCAGTTTCTTCTCTAAAATGGCCGTTTTTGACGTTTCTTAGAGCTATTACGTCATCAATTCGAATTTTTAAAATTTAGAAATTTCCGAATCCTTCAGCCTTCACAATTTGTCCAATCGTTCGAATAACGCTCTTATTCCATCAAACTTGCCAATTCGGAAGGTTCGCTGCTAAAAACTCGAAATTGCTGCTTCTGCATTTTTTCCATTCTGGTCGAATGTCACATACTCCTCGGACAGTCTGGTCAATGTCCTCATTGAATCTCGCAATGTTCGTAAAATTGGTACAGTGTCATCGAACAGAATTTACAAAATGCACGAAATCACTTTTATCCGCGTCATATAGACTCACTGCAGAACATAAATGGCATCATACTACATCACTATAGCCTTCAAATTTTTCACTAATCTGCATATTGAGGATCTGACCTAAGAGAAAAACATCTTTTCTGTTTTCCAATGTCATATCCTGATTTTAAAACTTTTTCTCCTAGATTTTAAAAGGTGTTGGTTTGCAGGACAGTCCTGCCAACCAACAAGCTAAAATTATCCTACTATGCTTCTTCCCTTCGGAAATCTTGCTTGTCATTGTCCTGAATATTAAAACTAAGTAACTCTGTGGTTAGAAAGCACAATAAAACAATCTCCCTCTTCAAGAGATTATCCAAGTCCTTCATGTCACCACAAAGTGATCAGTCGTCCTAATTGATGAAAAACAATCATGCAGGCTGGAATATTGAATATTTAACTATATTCTTTACTCAAGCCTTTCTAAATAAATAATAAGTGTCTCTCAAGCCACTTAACTAAAAAATCAAAATGCAAATTTATAAATGCAACAAATTCTTTAACGTTCAAAATTGAACTAAATGTTTCAGTTTTCAATTGCAACTTGGTTGCTTGGTTTCTCACTTTTCACACACATGAGTTTTATGAGTTTTTTCACACACATAAAACAATTCTGAGTTTTAACTTCTTCTTTTTCATCATTCCTTTGTTTTTTCTCATTTCGTCGTTTAGAAGTTCTAAAACTTCTAAATTCTTCAGATTTTCTTTCTTTTTGCCTCTTGTTCTCTCGACTATTCATCAATGTTCCATCTCTTCCTCCTGTGATACTGACTCTGCACTTTCAGTTTCTGTGTCTTGCAACACATCGTTAGCTATTCTGACGCTGTTGGAAGCAGTCCTCCAACACTTCTGCTCTTCTATCCTCTGTTTGCAACAAGGTAGGGGATCCACGTTAGATTGTCTGTTCCTGCAGAAGCTGTTGTGGAGACACAACGTCACATTTCTCTCCAAATCTTCCTTCAACATCTCTGCCTTCTCCTTTCCACTGCGTTATTTTGTCCTGGAAATTCTTTTCACAGCGGTGGTCACTGCATTCCGATGAGTCACGAAAGCTCGCTTGAAAGCTCTTGCTCCAATGTCCAGCTGATATTCACTGTACACTCTGCCGTGCTTCGACATATGCTTCTTAGCATATTTGTACAACCATGCAGTCATGTTAGCTCTGAACCATGGCATCAATCCTCTTCTTGCCCATATCCACTTCACTTCCATCGGAATTTTTAGAATCTTGCACATTGTCTCAAAAAGACCTAAATCTTTCAGACAATCCAATTTCTGCAACTGTTCTCTCGTTGGCGTTTCCTGACTATTGTTCTCTCTTACATGAGATTCCAGCCATCGTATCGCCATCATAACTCTCACTATCACTATTGTTATGGGCTGTGATGAGTCTGGTAAACCCATGGAGAGAAGCTCTCCAGAGTCCCAGATCAACACCAGATTACTACGCTCGGGATACCACCAAGTCTGCGGCAAGCAGTGGCAGGGAAACTCGTCATGTGTCAACATGATGCTCCTCCAATTACGTTTTCCCGAAGCTACCAGTAATGGTTCCACTTCCATCATCACTCGGCGGACTTCATCATTCTCGTCTACTGTATTGTAATCTGTAACGGTTGATCCTCTCTGCTTCTGTCTCTCAAAGTCACTGAAGTTCTCACTCACGTATCCCATGAACTTCCTTCCCAGTATCGGCTCCAACTCCTCCTTTGTTCTCTCTGGAACTGCTGAGAACATCTTACATAGCAACTCGTAGAATTTTTGGACATTCTTGTCAGTCTCACACACTTAGGCACTGAGAAGACTTGATCCACGATCGTTCTCGTACTCTTTACATCCACAGCTACGAAATGCACCGGGTATCTGCTCTTGCACATTGGAGCCAATGTCGATCCCACCAAATATTGTGCTCCTGACGGTCTACAATAACTCTCACTGTGTCTGATGTTCATTTCCGCCTCGATCGCTTCCCTCAATTTGCCTATGTGTTTCTGCTCGGTTTGCAGAACTCCTGGGAATACTTCTACACTGATGGCGGTGACCATCTCATGTCTCTGTTCTAGATTCAATAGTGACTCTAAAGAACTAAACATGCTGTAGAATCCTAGTGCAGTCACTAAATTCACCTCGGTTCCTCCATGGCAATCCGCGATCAGTTCCGTTTCCGTCCTTGCTTTCATCGCGACATTCCCAAACAGTATCGTCAATTGCTTGTGTTGTCTCTCTAGGGTCTTCACACAATCCAGACCTCCATAGAGTGACTTTCCAGTCCACAGACTTCCGCCAGACAGCTACCAGGTTTGACCCAGTCTTCTGGTCCCCAGCCAGGCAACTCCACTCTGTCTTCCCCGTTGCTTCTAGAGGCCGTTATCATCACATTATATATGATGTTAAGTTCACGCAGGTTACAGTCTGCATTCAGATCCCTCTGCACATCTTGTGTCGCCCGTAATATCGAGTCAGCGTTGGGACTAGGACACCATGATGGCCTCATCAACTCCCACACTGCCATCAAGCTCGTTCTCAGTAATTCATCTGAGAATCTCAACCCAAATTCCACTCTTTTGTCGGATTTTGGTACGGAAGGTGCAGTCACCTCTTCTTCCAAGACCAGTCCCAATTTGATCTGAGGGTTGGTAGCGCTCTTAATCGTTACAATTCTCGACGTCCAGAATCTTAGCAACACTGCCTGTTCGTAATCGCGTATGTCTTCACTCAGGAACGGGTTGTACGCTATCCCTACGATTCCGGATACGTAGCTGTACGACTTCACCTTGATCGGTCCACAGTATTCACTGGATTTCGGCAGTGCCCCCATAGATTCTTTAGTGAGTCTCAGCTCCTTGTTTGAAAATCTCCTGATTTTGTCTATCTTTCTCATGGGCTCTAACTCCTCGGGTTCTTTCATATTCACCCTCTTCGGTTTGCTTTGAAGCAGTGCTAGCAAGACTAAGGCTCTTGCTCGCTCATCGCTCTCCCTCAGCATCTTGACACAGGTGTTCACTGCTGGTACTGAAATCTGCTCTATCATGAATCGAATGAAACAGAGAGCGTCTCTCCGCTTCGCACACGCTACTGCTGCTCCCTTTTGGATTATCAGATCCCTCAGGTTCATCATAAGGAAAATCCTCTCTTCTTTTGACCTCTTCCTTTCTTCTGAATCGTATTATTCGCGAGTCAGTCCCATCATGCACCAGGCAAACCTCAGTTGTAACTCGGTTCTGACATAAGGTACTGCCATGAGAGCGTGTATTCTTGGCGCAGTCCTCATCTCTTCTTCGAAGTGCCGTAACACCACTGCTTTCCATGGAAGGCTCACCAACTGCTCCATCGTTTCTGCATGTATCTCAGACGACGCCAAAGTCCCGTACGCCTTCTGCTTGAGGGTGGTGCCTTGCAACATTGTCTCCAGATAACCCTCCATGGCACTCTTGTCTTCCAGAGCCATCACACACCCTCTAGCCGAGTTTCGGTACTCCAACATCTCCATGTATCCACCGGCGGGTTCATCTATCGACACAGCCTCCGATACTGTCAGCCGGTTATACTCCACTGGTACGAGTTGTCCTGCGACACTTCCCTTTCCGTGATTCATGGGAGATGGCTTAAAGTCTTTCATTGTGCTCTCTCCACATTGGCTGAGTATTTCCATCTCTAAGGTTGCTCCAGTCAGTGCGCGGTCACTCCTTTTGGATTTGTAACCTGTTGACTTTATCCCCGCCATGAGAATGGGTGGCACCATCGCTATATCGGACAACAGTTTGTCCGTGCCAGGCAATTGATAATCACCTTGTCCCAAATCCATGACCTCCTCGACTCGTTTTCGTTTCGCTGAATTGACAGCTTTTACCGATATCTCCGAATCCACCTTGGTCTTTCCTACTCTCCTCGGCATCACTCTGCTGCCTAACTTCATTTTCATCTCGTTGATCTTATCAATCACCAATTTCGATCGCATCGTTCCTTTCCTGGTTCTTGACAGATACACCACCTCTCCTTTATCGTCCTGCGGTGTCATCTTGATGGGAGAGTTCGCTTCACTTTCATCAGTGGCTGAGTCAATCAACTCACTCAATCTCCCTTCACACTCATCCAGCTTGTCAAGGACTTCCCGCATCAATGGTCGGTTGAGACCCGTTTTCAAAATGGACTGGGTCCCATAGCTCTGAACTACTGTCCAGACTTCATCTATGAACGTCACTCTGTCCAATCTACATCCTGTCCTATTGTCATGGTCTCGGTGATGTACTTCCCACTCTTCTTCGGGCAGCGTTCCCAAGAGAGGTACTCTGGCTGAGCCCTCTATTCTTCTTCTTCTAGGTGATTCCATGAGGATCCTTTGTTCGTTATTTCTCGAATTGCCAGGAGAGCTGCTCTCCGGCAAATTCCGTTTCATTTCTGTAAAGGCTGACGGAGGCTCCAGTGTCGATGTGCCTTCATCTGCTGGCTCAGTCGCCTCCAACGTATCCGCGTTATTCTCAAAATCACTGAGAAAATTGAAATCCAGGCTGGATACTGCCCCTGTCGATGCCCTGTCGTCTTCCCCACCAGCTTGATTTGCATCTTGTTGCATGGGTTCTTCTGTTTGACGGCTTCCTCCCTGTCCATCATCTCCTTCTGACGTATTCCTCTTCGAGCGTGAGGGTCCTTGCATTCCAGTGTCGGCTCCTTCCGGAAACTTCGGTATGATCAATGTACCGGCCGATCTATCTTCGTCTTCTCCATGGACCACTTTGAGGACCACTGCAACGTTCCTACTACCGTCAGCTCCGGTTTCACACTAGTCAGGATCAAGGAGGCTTCAGGCAGTTCGGTCCTGCCTCTCATCTTCATTGAAGCTAGGCCTAATCCCGACCACTCCTTATCAAATCCTCCAAGCTTGGGAGTCGCAGCGTTGCTTATTCGCCTCCTCGTCGCTTGATCCGTGTAGGCAAATCGCGTAAACTGTAACACGGCGGCATTCCTTCCCACAAAGTATGTATCCATCGTTGCCACGAATTGCCCTATTCTCCTTTCATTGGTTTCAAATGCTCTCAACCTAGGAGCTTGTACCACGGAGACTGCTTCGAGCAACATCCTTCTTATCAGAGGGAATTCAGGGATTGACTCCGGCAGCTTCTCGTAATCACCCCAGTCTTTCGTCTCTTCTCTCACCTTGTGATGTTCTGCAGTGAGACGAGGAACTCCGGTCAATTCACCATTCGTTTTGTCATAGGGTGTCAGATTCCAGAGCTTCGGAAACACCTCGATTTGCCCTCTCTCTACTTCTCCCATACGATCACGGAAGTGATCGTCAAAGTTGAGTACTGTCATCTCTGGCTCTGATATTTTCGCAAACAATAGATCTTCACTCATGAGCTCCCGCAATGTGTGCTGCTCACACCAGTTCAGCACACTACCGTCCACTGCTGATATGATGTTCAGGTGCAGCACAGACCTCCTATACGACTCCACCTTTAGATCAGGGAACGCAAACGTGACTGCTGGTCCATAGATCACTGTCACAAACTCCGTGGCTCCTCTGATCAATGCTAAAGGATCGGTGCTCATAGCCAAGCTCAGATCGGTTAATAGGGACATGCCCCCAACATGTCGTCTCACATCTTCTTCTCTTTCGATAGTCTCATCTTCTCCCGTTCCATAGCGATTTTGTTGTAAGAGATTTTGGATAAGAGTGTGTCTCAGGTCTCTTATCTTATTCCACGAGTCCGTGGATTTCTTCATATCTACATTCCTCACCCTCTCTCTCATCTGCTCTGGACAACATGTCAGTTTCATTAGTCCTCCCAAGTTTGCGTGGGTAATCGCAATGAATGTTAGAAGCCCATCTAACCGCAGGTTCTGAATTTCTTTGGTGAGCAGTATCGCCGGTCCTTTCACGAAACTCTCTGCTCCAAACGTCACGAACAAGGCTAGTAGTTCCACTATTGACACTTCCACTACCGCTTGGAGGAATTCCTTTGTCAAGTAATGAGAGACTTTAGGGTAGACTTTTGCCAAGAAGGACGCGGTCCATCCGGCTCCCAACCCTTCCAGCATGCTGTCTCTCCGTTCAAAGCCTTCTTGGCCCTTCTTTTCCTGGATCCAGAAGGTTTCCAGGGTGATCTGACACATTCTGTTCACAAACTCAGCTGTCTTTTCTTCAGCATTTTCCGCCAGGTTCACCTCCTTTGACAAGTAGGCATGGATCTTCGTGATCATCACGGGGCCTTGCTCAAAAGCATCTGCACCCAATGCCGCTACTCGAGGACTTAGGTGTAGCCACTGGTTGGCTTCCGGTTTGGTTCTCAAAACCATCGCCTCCAATTGACCTCTAGTCTCTTGGGAATTTTTCCTTCTCGTGTTTTCACCTGTCACTTCCCTTGCTCGGAACCATAATTCGTTGGACATCGCTATGACCACTCGATGTTCGTCGCCTATTCCCGGTTTCAGTTTGAGCTGTCGACTGAAACTGGACAGTTCCAACCCCAGCACCTCGTCCAACACTAACATGTGCAGCGCATGGTCCTTGAATCCTCTCATCGCGTTCGAGATATCTGACCACACCGCGGGTAGTTCAGCCCTGAATGGTCTCAGGTTCTCCATCTCTATCATGCGATTTGGGGCCGATATGATCACATCATATTTCCCTTCCGAAAGCAAGGTCACGATCGCATACACGAATTTCAGTCCATCCGGGAGATATGAATACCCCGGAGACAGCGCGAATACTACTCTCGGTGTCACCTTGGTGAACGACCCCTCCTTCGTCGCATCCACCACTTCACCCATTGACTCAAGGATATCTTTTATCGCTGGCCACACATCAATCTCTGCCGTTGTAGGATCTCTGAGTCTGCTCAGAAAACCTCTACTGTGTAGATGGTCATTGATGCCAGCAAACACGATCGTAATTGGGTTCATGTCCGTCTGTCTTTGTACCCCTATAGCCAGAGATACCGATTGCAGTAGGTCCAGATCGACCGCTGCCAACATTATGACATCCTGCCAAAACAGAGATTTGGAAGTTTACACGAACTTTGAATTCGCTACTATCATGATTTTGGCCTTCCTTATTTCTGCTTTGTCATACGCGGCGAAGATGGTCTCATCTTTCTTTATCGCTTTCAATCCGCCGTATCTTTGGACGTCACCATCTTGACTCACCAGTGTCGGGTATATTCTTTCCTTCACATGACCAGGGGGTGTCGTCAGCTGCCTGAACATCTTCACATGTTGTCCAATCGGCGCTCTCGTCGTCAGAAATCTTCCTGGTCTCTCTTCTCGATTCCCCTCATCATGATTCAACCTCACATCCTGCAATGGTCTGGCGTTCACTGGTCCCATTGCGTTATTAGAGGGCAGTCCCACTAGGTCAGCAAATCTCAAGGCCGTCGTGGAACTGAAGTTTATGCTAGCGGCTATCAACCAGTCTAAGCCTGTTATCGAGTACAGTCTGCTGACGGATAGCCTCGCTCCATTCAGCATCCTCGTGGCATCTTCGATGAAGCTCACCCTCTGGAGATCCAGCTTCATTAGTTCGTCTTTGTATACATGCCAGGGAGATGGTACTGGCCTTGACCACATCAACGAGCCTCTATTCGGGCGTCTCTCCTCTCGACTGGTACTTGTCGTCTCCGATCTCGTGTCTGATCTGGACGTGCTAGTTGTCTCTTCCATTGGGTTGACAGGTCCTAGTCTTCTCCGAGGATGAATGGTCCTCCTTACCGGTGCTTCTCCTAATCGATCCTGAACATCCGCCCTTTGAACTGGTTCGCTGGAGCTCTGCTGTCTATAATTCGTGACGGCTGGGACCGTCCCCAAGCGTGTTTCCAGGTAAGGAGGCACAAAGGTGGTAATCACCGTTTCGCTCGATGATCCTTCTTCCCTCAGCACTCCTGTGTCCAAAAGTTCTACTTCCAACTCATCCAGTTTCTCTTGGAAGACTCTGTTCAGCCAAGCCTGTCCTTCTATACTATCGAAGTGGATGCCGTCCGTGGTCAGCGTGGCCTGATCCATCGCTCTCAACTCATGTTCGATGTCCATGAGGATCATCCTTCCGGCATTCCGATTTGCGAGATTCCTCAAAATATTGTTTCATCTGACAACTCCTTCGTTGTGCCTTCTCCCTGCTGCTGTCAAGCTCCTTGCATTCATTGGCACAGTGCAAACGGTCAGTACCGCGCAGTTGAACTTCTGCCAGAGATTAGTAAACAAGCACACCATCATCGATTCCCATAGTGCTTCCTCCTCATTCGAACTTCGCTAGATGTTGTTCGTTTCAACCTGGATCATCACACTGGGGATCCGCCCTGGATTCATTAGTTCTACCATCCGATATAACTGGGCTATTGTCGCTCCTCCGAAGGCCATCACCGTGGTGACCCAAGAGGTCCTCAAGTTCGAGAGCACTCTGACCAAGCTGTTCCCCAGTATCAGATGTGATGTCCCCAGTGGCGGTTGCTGTAGGTTTACTGCCGGGCTCCAAGTTGCTCGATTGAAGCAAGCTCTCTGATCTGTCTCCGGGACTCCCGTGAAGCTATATCTCAACTGATTGTTCATCTGTACGTCTATTACCCGAGATACCTTCTTCGCTGGCATCTTCCGTATTTTTCTCTCTGGGGCCTCAGAACTCCCCATTGGTGTCATGTCGCTAACTCCCTCTCTGGTCATCACGCTTCGAGAGAGCCGTACTCTGCCCGCATCGTCGATTGTTCCATAGGGTGCAGTCACCCCGGAACCTTGTGCATTCTTGTTGGCGACTAGTCGTCCAGCTGTCTCTATCAGCCTCTTCACCGTATGTTCCACGACTGGATCACCCAAGGGTTCACTAGGGTCCGGGATTGTCACTCGACCTGTTGCTGTCGGGAGTCGTGTTTCCGTTGTCTGACTAATTTCTCGAGGCTTCAAGAGCTCCATCGGGGACTGCCACGAGGAACACTCCTTGCAGGTATCACCTTCTCCACGGCTGTTTTCAACGCCATCCATTCCTTGTAGTCCCGCCTCAAGCGCTCTATCTCTTCGCTCTGCTTTTTGCTACGGTCCTCGAACAATCTCTTCCACATGTCCGGATCTTCCTCCGTACTGAGCATGGTCTTAGTCATCTCATCTAGCTCCCTTCTCGTCCTTTCCAGTTCGTCGTCTACTCCATCCATGTCTTGCATGGCTCGGTTCGTCTGAACCCCTCGTTCTACTTTCGCCCTCTTTGGTGGCACAGCTGCTCTCAGTTGTGAACCAGAAGAGGCAGCCTCGCTGTTCATCTCCCGATGCATTCTCGTCAACCCAGGTTTAGGCTTGGAGGACATGGGCATCCCACCTGATTGATAAGTCCTAGAACTTCCCAACCCAGGTTCATTCGCCAAGTCAATCCCTGAGAGAGCCCCGTTTCTCCACCTCATCACTCTCATGTTCGGGCGGTCTAGTACTCCCTTTCTCCATATGCTGCCATCAATAGGACTTCCGTGGGGCGGTCCCCACGGTTGTCATGCCCCAAGATGTTTATCAGGGCGGTCAGCAACATGAATACCTCTGGGTCCTCCAGAGCGAAGTCTCGTTCCATCAGCCGACGATAGATCGCATCTACCATCGGTCCCACATATGCCTCTGCCAGGTCCATTAATTCATCCAAATTGAAATTGTCCATTCTTGTCTTCAAGTTTGATTTGATTTGATTTGACTCAAGTGAGCGATTAAATGATCAATCAGCATCTAGAAAAGAGGTCACGAACATCACACTTGTCAGTTTCGCCTTAACTTCTCGTTAAAATTCATTTAAAAACAGTCAGATAAAAAGATTCTGTTCCTAAAATTAATTAGTATCAATCGGTCTCTAAAATTTTGGAATTCGACCTAAGATTGGACAGTCCAAACTTTGGATCTATTCCTAAGATCGTCATCCAGTTGTTCATGGTCACTAATCCCTTCTAACCCAAGATCTTAATAACATAACAAATAACATAACATAACACACATATCACACGCCACATAACTTAGTCTTTAGCCTATCACCCTCTTGCACGTCACTCAGCCTATACTTAAGTAATATTTCTTATGTAGATATACTTGTATATTAGTATCAGAGAATATCACGTGTACAAGCGCGTAAATTCCCTAGGATGCAGTCGTCCTCTGTTCGGATTATACACTGGAAGCGAGAGCTGCTTCACGTCCATTTCCACGAGGATACTCTCAACCTCGTCAAGGACAAGACTAGGTTCTCTGGGTCCACGTGCTGCTTTTCCGTCGCCCTCGTCACCAAGAAGCATAGGTATTTTTCCGGTATCTGTGACGCCGCCGGAGGTAAGGCTGCTACGCCCCCTACTCCTGGTCGTTGCTTCCAAAGGAATTCCACGTTTTTGTATTCTCTCTTAAAATCTGCCGCTAACGCTGTCCTAAAACTCATGTCTGCTGTGATTGCTATCGCACATGTTCTATTTGTGAGTATGAAATCACTGTCTGTTAATATTATGTTACTTGAATACTCATTTGGTAAGTTAAAATTTGACTCAACTACCCTCCCTATGTCAGATTTCTTAGGTTCTTTGCCTGTTTCTGCTTCTAAGTCTCCTGTCTCTCTTGCTATTCTTATTTTTTTTATTATCAGGTTTTCAGTGTGAGTAATTCCTACCCCCAGTCCCCAGACAAAAAGATCCTTCGACGTCCCCGTCGATCGCATACCGGATATCAAGTCGAGGTTAGAAGCCGGAATGAGTAGTTGCCCTTCCTGGGCAGCCCAGGAAGGATCATCTCGTTCGGTCTTGATGTATTTCATGCTTTCACGATCTACGTCTTGAATCGTGACACTGGTCTATTTAGGGTCTGATGTCATTTCGTTCAGCCACTCCAAGACTCGCAGGTTTATGAGATCTTCTTCGTAGGACTCCAGTTGCTCCTCGTCAAATTCTACTTCGGGTTTCGACCTGTCCTCGATCGATTCCTGGTCGTGATCATCTACTACGTCAATGTCTTGTGAGACTGTTATGCCTTCTAGACCCACCATTTCTTCCACTATCTTTTTCAGATCTATCCTGTCTACTACAAAGTCGTCACCGTAACGGTTGTATTTCTTTCTGGGTCATCTCCCGTCGCCTTGTCGAGTCTGTATTGTGAACGGGAGATCTGTTCCAGATTTTTGGGAACCTCAGTCTGTTTGGGATCCTGCCAATCTTCTTCTGCGTAGGGTAAGGTTTCATCATCTGCTTCGATCTTCTCGTTTGGATCCAGGTCCAGTGGTGTATTTGTTCCTTCCTCTATGTTTCGTTTCCATCGTTCTTCTCCCTGGTGCCTTTCTCGTTGACCTCACAAGCAGGATCCATCATCAGATAGTCCCCTTTTTCCAGTCTTCTGTCGATGGATTGTGTGGCTTAATGTTCTCGTAGTGGGCGGCTCGGCAAGTACTCAGTCTATAAAAGCGTCCCTCCTGGTGCACTTCTGTAATAATGAAGGGTCCCCTCCACTTTTTAAGGAGCTTTTTCGTCCCTTTCGGTAGTATAACGTTCTGAAATACCCATACGTAGTCCCCCACCGAATAAGCTTTTGCACCAGCTGCTTTCTTGTCGAATTTTTTCCTCTGCCTTGCCTGTGCTTGCTGAGTATTTCGTCGACATAAATCGTTCAACTCCTGTTGACGCCTGGTCACATCCCTCACGTAAACCTGCGGAGACGTTTTCTTTCCCTCATACTCTGGGTAGAAAAAGGTTAAGGGTAAAGACATCTCTTGTCCAGTTAGTATCATGTGTGGACTAACCCCTGTGGTGGAGTGTTGCGTGATATTATAGGCTGCCATCACTTGTGGAAGGTACCTGTCCCAATCGGTCATGTATCTGGAACAATATACCCTCAGCATCGACACTAACGTTCTATTCTGTCTTTCCACTAAGCCATTCGTCTGAGGGTGGTATGTCGTGGAGTGAGCTTGAGCAACTTGTGAGCGTCTCATAAGCTCTTTCGTAAGCTCTCCTACGAAAGCTGTTCCATTATCTGATTGAAACGTCATCGGACAACCATGTCTCGCTATCCACGTATTGATCAAATGGTCGCATGTCTCTTCCGCCGAGGCAGTTATGCAGAGCACGGTCTCTGCATACTTCGTGAAGTGATCTATCATGACCAGGACTTGGTTATAACCGCTGTCTGTCATGCATATCTTTTGGTGATCTATCTGCACCACCTCGTTGAATTCAGACGACTCGATCGATTGTAAAGGAAATCGCAATTTCCTTGGATCCTCGGCCTGTTGGCATGACAGGCACGCTGTTACCCACTTCTCACATGCCTTTTTCATTCCAGGCCACTCAAAGCACTTCAGGATCCTCTGATACACTTTGTCGATCCCTTGATGGCCCATCTGATCATGCGACCTGAATAATAGTTCTGTCTGATAGAGTTGCGGCAACACTATCGCTTCTTCTTCTTCTTCTTCTTTGCCAGTTACGCTCTATATAGAGCCTTGGCGGGTATTTCCCCTGCATGACACATTTTTGTGTCTCTCTAAGTTTGACTTCGTGATCCATGCCCCGCATTTGTCGCATTGTTTGTATTCTCTGGTTCGTATTATTGTCGTCTCGTTATTTCTGTTTATCGGTGCGTTTCGGCAGTTGGTTTTCCTGTGTCTAGCCATGTTTGATACAGACACACTCTTTCCACAGTCCGAACATACTCCTCTGGGGGCTCCGCCGCAGGCTTTTGTGTGGTTTGTCTGACTGCTCTTTTCCTTGAAGGTTGTCTTGCTTTTAGGGTAGGCAAACTCGAGCGTGGTTTCTCTGTGCATTCTGCGCTCGTGTTGCACAAGCCCTGCCTTGCTTCTGCAAATTTTGTCGCAACCGGTCCACCTGCAACTGAAGCCGTCCTCCACTACTCTGTCTTGGCTTCTCGTGGGCTTTGTGTGGCCTCTGGTGTGACGTCTGTCTCCCACAGTGTCAGATTAGCTTTCCGGTTGTTTATGAGTGTCTTCCACGTTTTCCTGTTTTTTGTCAGGTTTTCGATGTTGGTCCAGTCCTCTCCTGCTTCTCCAATCAGCCGTTTCCAGTATGCGATTAGTCCACCGGTCAGTTTTCCATTCTCGGTTTTCTCCTCAAGCCATCTCCCCAAAACAATTTTCTTCGTCATCCTTTCGTTTGGCATTCGGAGAACATGTCCAATGCGCTCCAGAGCTCTTATCTCCACTTTGGAACGGATCGATGTAATTCCAAGCTGTCTCCTGACCTCGTAGCCGTTGACGCCCTCTTCTTGCATACGAACGAGCGGCAGTCCCTTTCCGTTGTTCCAGATGTATCTGTAAAACCTGCCTACCACGCTCTGGAATCTGTTGAGGTCTCCAACAGTCCACAGTCTAGCGTTGCAGTCGAAAAGAAGGGACGACTCTACGACCGCTTGTACGACGAGAGCTCTTGTTCTCTTGCTCAGCTTCGACTTCTATAGCCAGTTCTTCACCTTGGCCGAGGCACCATTAGCACGTCTGATTCTGGCTTCGCGGTCCTTCTTCTTTCCTATCAAGGTAACCAGCATCCTGGTGTTCTCTGCCGTCTCGCTTGCAAACCAGATGGCTTCCTCCTTTCCATCGTGGCACTTCTCCTCGAACTTCATCATCTCCTTCATCATCTCCTTCTTTATAATCTCCTTTCCTTCTTTCAGTTCTTCGCTCCAACCAATCAATGTCGAGTCGTCTTCAAATAGGGAATCAGTGATAGTGAATTTTTCGCACGCGCAGCTTCTCGTCGATCTCGTCGCTTTGTTGGCTGGGAAGCTACTACCCGGTTTCCAGCCCCAGTCCAGTCCGCAGCGTTTGTTCGCGTCTTTGGCCTGTTTTTCCCTCTCCTCTGATGCTTTTCTCATTGACTCTGCGTGGTAGATGTTGAACAGGATGGGGGACGTTGCGCACCCTTCTCTTAGACCACGCGCCGGCAGCCACTCATCGCTCAGGCCCTCGCGTCCCTTAACCCTCTAGCGGGTCCTCTCGTGCAGGCCTTTCAGCAGTTCCGTGACTTTCTTTGTCATGCCCAAGTTCTCTAATATGCTCCATAGCAGCGGTTTATTGACCCTCGTGTAGGCCTTTGTGATGTCAAGCAACACCGCTCCCGGTCTGTCCTCCGTCTCGTCGTTGCTGTTGCCAAGTACGTGTCTGGTTTCTTCGTCGATCCGCAAGATTATCTGGGTAGCGTCACAAGTAGATCTCCCCGTCCGGAACCCGTTCTGGTTCTCGCCAAGGACCTTGAGCTCCTCTGCCCACTCTCTGATCCGAGACGCGAAGATGCGGGCCACTATTCTGCTGATCAGAGGGAGTAAGCACACACCTCTGTAGTTTCCCCTGTCCATCTTTGTGCCTTTCTTGTGTAGGGAGATCATCCAACCTTCTGTCGTTTCTTCAGGCCATTGAGCGATGGGAGTGTCCAACTGGTGAAGCATTCCCTGGAACAACTGTCTCTTTGCGTCGTCGTTCAGGTTTTTCACTGCGCTCACTCTGACGCTGTCGCAGCCAGGGGCCCCGTCCTTCATCTTTCCGAGCTCCCTTTGGAACTCGGCAAATGTGATCTCTCGTTCCAAGTGTTTTGCCGCGTTCGCTGCTTCCTCGTCTGTCCTCTTTGTCGTACTTGCCGCCGTTTCCATGATCTCGGAGATTTCTCTCTCGAAGCGGTTTTCCGAAACTTTCATGAAGTGTTCCCTGAATTCGTCAGGACTGAAGTGTTCTTCTTCAAAGATCCTCAGATCCTTGCATCCCATTTTCTTCAGGGTTTTGTACATTTTTCTTGTGTCTCCTCTTTGTTCGGCTTCTTTGACTTCTTCCATGAAGTTAAGCCACCAGTCGTGCTCCCATTTTTTCTTCTCTTTCTTATACTCTTTTCGTATGTTTTTTCTCGCCAATGTTTTTTCCGTCGTTTCCACGAGTCCTTCGGCAGTTTCGATGGCTCTCGTAACCTGGCTGATCCTCATTTGGAAGGACTTGATCTCCTCGTTGTGTGTATCCATCCATGGGTTCAGGTTTGTCTTTTCCACATGACCGCAAATGTTTTTCCGCCTCTCTCACTTTTTTGATTAGTTCTTTCCACGTCATCTCCGAACGACTCAATGCCTCGCCAACCGATGTCCGGAACTGCTGTTTCGTGGCCGGGTCTCTCAGCTTGTCCCAGTTGATGATTGTGCTTCTCTGCTGTCTCCTCTCGGGCTCCTTCCTCGGTTTCTGCAGCCAGCACTCCCTCCATCATCTTCGGTTTGTGGCCAGACAGTGTCCGGATCGTCGTCTCTGTTCTCACGTTCTTCACCAAACGGCTAAGTTGGTTTTGTCTTGTCATGGAACCGTCTATCTCGTGCCAGCTTTTCCTAGCTGGGCATTTCCAAGTTCCCCTCTTCTTGTGCCGGAAGAAAGAGTTTGTCCACGCCAGTTCGTGTTCATGACACCAATTTATCAAGTCGTTGCCCGCGGCGTTCGTGTTGCCCAGGCCGTATGCTCCGACCATCTTGTCCTATGTCCTCCTATTTGTGTCGCCTTTGCTAGAGTTCCAGTCACCTCCGATGATCCGTTTTATGTGCTTGTCGCATCCGAGAATCTGTTCGTTCAGTTCTTCCCTGTAACTCGCGAACTCCACAGGGTCGGCGTTCCACAGTGGCTGGTACGCAACGACAAACTTGACGCCATCCACATCCACTGACGTGCTTCTCTCGCCATGTTTTCGTCTGTATCCTTGGTCCTTCCAATTTGTCGCCCAAACGTCTCTCAGAAAGATGCCGCTCTTCTTGCCGTGCAGTAGGACCCCGTACAAGTCTCCCGACTTGGTCCATTGGAGACCTTCCGTCTCTTCGTGCAGCTCCATGAATAGGATGACCTCCACCTCTCTCTTTGTCGCCTCTTTCAGAATTTCGGCGAAGCGGTTTCTCCTCGGGAAAGTGACTCTCGCCCTTTGGATGTTCCACGTCCAAATGATGGTCGCTTTCCTCTTCCCCTTCATCATAGCTCTGTCCACCCACTTTTGGTTTCTTTTTGTTTGTCTCTCTTCTCTTCCTTTCCGTCTTTGTTCTTTCCTCGTCTCGCCTGCCGGCCTGGATTTTGTTCGATGTCGTTGACCAGTCTTAGCCAGCTCAACACCCTGCTGTGTCGCCTGGAAAATTTAAGTATCGCCTTGATTGTCCGTCGGGATCGGCTACTTCCCTTCGGTTTGATAGGGGGTATCGGTCCGAGGGTGTGGCCTAGGCCATCGTCAACCCCGGACCTCGCTCCCCCCCTGGACTGGGTTTTGATTTCTGCGCTCCTCCCCTCTTGCCGGGACCAGTCCTCGAGCAACACTATCGCGTTATACTTGTATAGGACTTCGTCTTCCTCTCTTCTCTTGCAAGCCACAATCCCGTCCTTGTTCAAATATAACCTCCCCGCCTTCTGCATGAAGTACTGTCTCAGGATACGGTAACTGTCTTCTTCCAGGTCACCTTTGTCTGGTGCACCATTTTCTATCCACCTTTTCAGGTTACCATGCGGTCATTTCTCTGCGTCCTTAGTAGGTCCGAGAGTCTGTATCTCACCTTCAAGTATGTCTTCATGACCCTCATCTGACTATTCATCTCATTGGGCTGGTGTGTGTCTTCTTCCATCTTAACGCACCAAATCTTCGCCAACGGCTGTTTCTTGTTTGAACGGCTGAAGATCAGTCCCGACTACCTCTTTCTGCGGCAACAGACTTATCGACCACTTCGATACCGCTATTGTTTCCAAATCATCCGATGCGTTGTCAAAGACCCTTTCGCTTGGTATGAGGTAGCGATCACTGTCAGGGTCCTGGTACACTTCCCTATCCAGATCCCTTGCACGAGATTCCACTAGCAGTGTGTGGATCGCTAGTTCTGACAATTCTGATCCCGAGCTCGAGTTCCTGTCTGAGTATGTGTCATTACTTGAATTCCTGGAACTATCATCTATCGAAGAGTCTGTAATGGAACCTGCACCCTCCTTCAGATCAGGTTCGTGCCTTCTTCGCATCCATCTGAACTCCCCGGACAGAACCTTGTTCGCTAGGTCCTGTCTCTTGTCAGGAACTTTTTCATCCATCTCAGACTCCCCGGACATACTTCATTGTCCCGGATGTTGGTCTCGAACTCGCCGGTTTTTCTCACCATTTGTCTCCCCGGACAAACAATCTTGTTCCAGTTTTCGTTCAACCTTCTCACCTGCTCCATCTTGGTCCTCAAAGGTATCGGTTTTCGTTCGCGTATCGTTACCCTGCTCTTTCTGACCGTATGAATACTCAATAAGACCTCTTGGGGTATTGAGGATACTAGTTGCTGAACTAATGACCTACAATCCCTCTCGTTGTGTTTGTGTTGTCGTATTGACCGCATGATCTTCACCTTCTCACTGAATGTCAGTGATGCCATGGCTGCTGCCCACTCGGGGTCGTCTCTGGTCACTTCTCTCTCTAACAATCCATCAGCATCCGCATCACTTGCGGTGTGACCTGCACCGTTTTGTCTAGTTATGAGAAGCTGTTTATGTTCATGCGAGAGAGTTCTTGTTGGACCAAGTTTGAGCGCAGCAACAGATCCAAGGGCACCGGGTCCCTTTTGGATGGGATTTTTATCTCGGCTGCTGTTTCCACAGAAAACTCAGGATGCCCTGGAATTGGATGTCCAGACTTATCCAACCATCTCGTTAAGGGAAGCGCTTCATAAGTTTCTTTGTCCAGAAACGAGAATCCCTCCTTTATTTCAGCTTGGTTGGCTTGCTTCTGCTCCAATCTTTCATAGAACTCAGTTTTCTTACTGAGGCTGTCAGCATTCTGCTGTTTATCACGCATCCTGTGCTCGATTATCATGTGGTAGCCATCCAATCTCACTATCCATCTACCAATATAACTCTGATCCATCGAGTAGGTCTTCAACCAGGATAACGCTCTGTTGTCCACGCGTAGTTTGAAGGGAGCGCTCCCCAAGTATGCACGGTACTTTTCCACGAAAGTGACTACTGCAAACATTTCTGCTTTTGGTGCACCATATTTCATCTCAAAGTCACTCAAGACTTTGCTGACATATGCAATGGGACGGAGAGCTGTTCTTCCATTCCATTCTTGTTCCTGATGCAATATTCCTGAGATGGCTACTACCGACGCGTCTGTGTCAAGAACAAACATGCCATTTTCTGTAGGCATGCCTAGCACTGGCGCTTCGCACAGTTCCCGCTTTTTGTTTTTAAAGGCAACCTGTGCTTCATCGTTCCATTCGAACTTCTTTCCTTTGTTGCGCATCAGCTTCTGCATTGGATACACCTTGTCTGCATATCCTTGGATGAATTCACGGTAAAAATTGGCAAACCCTAGGAAGCTCATTAGCTGTTTGTCCGTTCTCGGAGCCTTCCTTGTCAACACAGCCTCTACTGCATCCGGATCCGGCCTCACACCATGCCTGTCCACCATTCTTCCCAGGTACCTAATCGAATCCCTAAGGATCTCACACAAGCCTGCTCTTTTCATGCATCCAAAGACCTCATCGAGCCGATCAATGTTGTCTTCCAGAGTCGGTGTCGCTATGACTACGTCATCCACGTAACACATCACGAGATTCCCGTACTTTTTGGTCACTCTGGTCAAAGCCTGAGCCATCAGTCTTTGAAAAGTGGCCGTTGCATTGCACAAGCCGAAGGGCATCCTCTTCCACTGGTACAATCCCAATTCGCAGCGAATCCGGTTTTCTCTCTATCCTTTTCCGCAGAGGGAACTGCCAGAAGGCCGAACCCAAGTCCAGTGTTGTGAAAAACTTGGCATCACCAAGTTTGGAGAGGCTCTCGTCTATTCGCGGTATCGGGTACGCATCTTTTATCGTCACCGCGTTCAAATAGCGAAAGTCGCAACACAATCTTAGCTGCCCCCTTTTTTTCGCCATTACCACCACGCAAGCCCACGGCGATTTCGAGGGTTCTATCATGTCGTATTCGAGCAGCATTTCGATTTCCACTCGGCACGCTTCCGTTTTGTGTGGCGTCATTCGTCTCGCGCCTTCTCTGTGCGGAGCGACACCTTCTTCCAGTTCATTTTCGTGTTCGACGAAGTTACAGCAACCGATATCCGCTTTATGTTGTGAAAAAACGTCTGCGTTCCGATTTAAAACGTCCCGCAATTTTTCCAACTCTCCCTCACCTATTTTCCCTTTTAAATGTTCTATCTCTGGCAAAACCGGTTTGTCAGGTTCTAGTTCATATGACGAGGGACGTTCAGGAAAATTCGAGCAGCTCGATAAGCCGTCGTCCGTTTCGGATTTCTTTGAAAACAATTTATGAATAGATTTCAATTCATTAATCCTCTTTAAAATTTTATCTTTGTTGGCATGATAAGGACAGTCTTTCACACTATGTTTCTTCAAATTTTGTGTGTCCTCATAGTCGGTCCTCATCGGCAAAGCATAACCAAGCTTATTTCCACGCTGGATTGAAACCGTGGTGTCCAGTGTGTTCAATAACACATTAACACGCAGTCCGTTTTGCGTTACCGAGAAGCTCAGGCCTAAAATCACCGAGCTCTGACTATTTGGATTCGGTACAAAGCAAACCTGTTTACTATCACTTAACGAATTCGAATTTCTCATTCAAAAAATTGCCACCACAGCTTGTCCTGGCTCTAGTTTTACTTTTCTATCTAATAAAATTGGCACCTTGTTTTCGTCTGTTATTATCCTATTCATTGGTTTCTTAACATACTTCCGGTCTGGGTATCTAATTCGTATCAGACTGTTGTTCAAGTCAATCATCACGTCAAAGTTCCCGACAAAACCTCTGCCCAAGATGAATTGGTCGGCATCGTCTAAATTCTCTACTACCAGGAAGCTCATCCATAGATCTCGTCCTCCCATGTGGAGAACTGTTATCGGCGTTCTTCCGGCTACGTAAATCGCCTCTCGATCGGCTGCGGCCAGTCGGGGATTCGTCGGAATTAGATCTTCCCTCGCGAAGCCCATTCTTTCCCAAGTTTTTATCGGCATCGCACTCACCACCGCTCCTGTGTCTAGAAGCCCTGTGACTCCGATTTTCTTGCCATTGGTGTCGAGCAGATGTGCTGTCACATCAGCTTCGTATCCAATATGTACCGCGTCTTGTTCCATCATAGCGTCATGGCCTATCCTGCGGACTTTGAGTTTGTCCTCTCCCAAATAGATCTGTCCTATTTGGTCACTGTCTGTTGTCACATAAGTTCTAGTATAGATACTGATTCCATCTACATTCAGCATCACTTGATACGGCCCATAGACTTCCACGTAACGTCCATGAAGTTTCTTTATGCAAGGGCCACCCGTTGTTAGTAGTGCTCGCACAGCTCTCGATTCAGTGCGAAGGTATTCAGTTGCTCCTGTAGTTTCTCATTTTCCAGTTCGAGTTTCACTTTTTGTTCGATCTCTTTCGTCACCAGTTCCTGCTGCACTCTGTTTATAGCATCCCTCGCGGCTGCCCTATAATCAATCTTGAAGTCATCGGCCGCAGTCACTGGTTCCGGTTCACATGTCTCTTCAGTTACCGCTTGCATTTTCTTCGTCGCCAGCTAGTGCGGTTTGTCTTTTCTGCGCGCCTCCGCTTCACTCAACAGGCGAGCCTTGCTGGCTTTCACTCCTGACAAAGCCTCTTCATGCCTTGGATGTTTGATGTCTGCCACTGCATCCCAGAATTGCGGACTATCTGATTTAAAATGACCTTCCAAGTTGCAAAAGAAACACCTCGGGCCGAATTTCGCAATTACTCCTCTCATGAAATCCTCGTGGTCAAATTCTGACGCTTTTTCGTCCTCGAGGCTAAAGTCTATTGCTTTCATGCCTTGTTTGTAAGTTGGGCATGCTGACACATGATGGTGTCTTGAACTGCAATTGGCACAAGAGCGTCTCTTGTCCATATCATCCCTCGGTTTGTACCAGTTGTTCCCTTGGTTTGCTGGCCCATTGTTAAAATTGCCATAATTGTTCTTATAATAACCAGATCTCGAAGAAGGTTTCAATAAAAGATTTTCTTTTGACTTGAGCCTCATCGCCTCTGGTGTTGGCGCATTGGTTGATAGTGAGTGTAATGCGTTGCCAGCATTGTTCGAAGTTCATCATTCGTCACACCATCGATGAATTTTGAGGCTTCCGCCAGGTTCATCCTTCTGTTTGACTCATCCGGTTGGCTGCGTCTTCTCAGCATTTCCAAGTCGTCTAGAAATTTGTCTATCGTTTCATCCTCTATTGCCTCCGTTTCTCGAAGCGCATCATCGCCTGGTGCCCCTGCACCCCTGATCCAAAACGTTTTAACAAGATTTCGAAGATTTTCTCGGCTGTGTCACGCTGATATTGCTTCTTGGCCATGACACAGTTCAGGGCTGTCCCTTACAAGTTACTGGTGAGCGCACTGCATTCTTGTCTTTCCGACAAGTCCTCTTCCTCGAAATGCAGTTTAATTACCTCTATCCAGGTATCAATACAGCCATCAGATTCGTCTTTATAGCATCTTGGTTCCTTAAAGACTCTTCTGGACTTCTCACTGCGTTCATTGGTTCTGGATAACCTTGTACGGAGTGTCTCCAAAGACCTGTTTAGGAGTTCAAAGGCTGTAGCATCCCTTGAGTGTCCTGCCCGAGTA
This sequence comes from Symsagittifera roscoffensis, assembly GCF_963678635.1. Lineage (NCBI taxonomy): Eukaryota > Metazoa > Xenacoelomorpha > Acoela > Convolutidae > Symsagittifera > Symsagittifera roscoffensis. Next base: position 47,771,416 of record NC_087067.1, read on the forward strand.
TCGTCACCCCCTTCTAATGGTTCTCTATTTGGTGCTTCCCTACAATCCGAATCACCGTGACTATTTCCTCCTTGGCGCACATGAACCTTCCCTGGGCTGGCATTTCTCCTGTTACTGGAATCACCTCTCCCAGTTGCATGTGTGCCTTGTGTGGGTCTTTCATTCGAGGTCTGTCTGTTCCTTGTTGATCTTGCCCTACTGTTGGGGCCCCATGTTCTATAATCCCTTGTGGTATAGCTTGATGAGCTGCCCCTGCCTCTAGTGGATCCATATGTCCTTCTCCTTTGATGGTCATTGAAGTTCACCTTCGGTTCCCTGCTCGGACCTCCCGAATTCGGTTCCCCTTCTCTTGGTCCACTCCTGCTTCCAAGTAGCCCGTCCAACCTGTCCATGATAGCCTGAGTTCGCCTCTCCATCATCGCATCTATCTTTGTATTAAGAGTCCCAAGAGTCTGCTCTTGTTGCGTTCTTAACTTCTTCATGTCGTCTCGTAAGCGTAACTCTCTCTGTTTCGCTTCTCTTGTCATTCGCGACAAGTTCTTCGCTTTGTGCTCGTCCGTTCTCTCTTTCAAGCGTTTTTCGCTCCTACCAACTTCTTGTCTATTTCGGTTTATTTCTTCCCGCGGACTTTCTCTTTCAACGTGGACCGCTCTTTCTAGTTCACTCATTCTTAAGGACATCTGTTCGTTTTGTTCTCCTATACTGCCCACTATGTTGTTCAAGGCTTCTTCTAATGCTGCTCCGTTATCCACGAGTGGCGTCACTAGTGGCGGTGTCACCCTGTCGGTCCCAGGCAGCTTTGTGCTGGTCGAGATTCGGGCTTTGATTCTTTGCCTCGACGTTTTTTCATCATCCATTTCTGGTTCCGCCGACGCGTTGCCTAGCCGTATGTTTCTATTCTCCCCAGTTCGCGTCTCCGAATTTGTCATATTCACAAAGTCTCTTGACTGGCCTGATGTGTTTGTGTCTTTACTTATCGTTCTCATCACACCAAATTTGTCTATGTTTCCAGTCCCTCTGTTGATGTATGGCTCATTCTCCTGGGTTGAACTATTGAGGCTGACTTGAGATCCAAAGTCCATTTGCTCATCATTGTCCTCTTCTTCCTCCTGGGATTCACCTTCATTTCCTGTGCCCACTCCCATGGTGAATGGAAAGATGTTCCCTAAAGTGTTCTTCATTCTTTCTGCGAACGATGAGGACGTAGTCTGTTTCTCCGTCACATCTGCCATCATGGTATTGTCTGTGGGTGATCTCCTAGTTGTCACAATTTCAGTAGAGATGTCGGACAGTTCCGACATCTCCTCTCGGTCCAGTGTCCCGGTGGAAGTGTCAAAATCATGGCCTTGTTCCACCGGATTAGATTCACTCGCTAGCCTTATGTTCCCTCTCCCGTCCGGCCATGCATTTCTTCGTTCTCATGCATGGCCTGGTCCGGATGGACCTCCACTTCTAACATAGTTTTTTGCTCTTCTGAGGACTTTTGACTCTTGGTTTCAACCATTCTGCTTGAAACCATCTTCCCTTTGCCGGTCCGGGTTCGTGTGATCCGTTCCACAAAAGGGTCGGTCATTGATTTTCTTTGCTTTTCAGGTATGAATTTCCTAGAGCTATTACCTCGTTTAGGTATTCTTGACTTGTCTAGACTCATTTCCTATCTATCCCTTCTTAAGCCTATATACTCAATTCGATTTCTACTGACCTTCTCGTTTGACTATTGATAATAATAACACAACACAATAAGTTTCACAATTTTCTATTAAACAGTGACCACGAATCCCTGTATAATATCAGAAAACAGCTTGTATATAATTTATTCACACTAATCGATTATCGGTCGTAAGATTTTAGAACTAGCACAATATGATGATATCAGTGAAATCAAAAGATAGTGTACTCACTATCCAATCAAGCACAAATTAAGTTTATTTCAAATCAAAAATAACAGACTAAGAATATTTCTATGAAAAACGTATGTGTATTGTACTTTAGTCGATCGCAGTACCATATTCGAACTTGTTTTTTAAAGAAAAAGCTTTCCCTGATTGGTGCTGCACCAAACAGACAAAACTTTGAAGGCAGTAATTTTCTCAAGTGGGCGTCTATTGCACCCACCGAGTACTGTGTTACCTATCTGCCTTCGGACTGCCCGAGCTAGACCAACTAAAACCCTCAGAGCAGTCACTCATCGCAAAAACGTATTGGGTTTCAATCTACACCAATGAGTTACACTCTTCTTCAATTTAGACTTAGTTTCGCGGATATCCGAGTTCGGACCTGTTTTGTTTTGGTCTGGTCTTTATTGAAAGGCAAGTTACCAGTGGAGTCACCAGTTCCTAGCCTGTCTCTTAATAACCTAATACCTCTCACTTTATCTTTTCTTCTGTTTAACTAAGTCCTTAAATAAAAAAATATCCCTCCGGGTTGACAAAAAACAGTACCCCTCCGGATTGGCAAAAATAGGACCCTTCCGGATTGCTAAAATTAAGACCCCTCCGGATTAGGACCCCTCCGGTTTTGTGAAAACAAGACCCCTCCGGATTGGGACCCCTCCGAATTGGAAAAAATTTTGACCCCCGGATTGGGAGCCCACTGGTTTTGTAAAAGTAGCTTTTCGTAGATTTCCTTGATTTCAACCTTTACCCCTCCGGATACGTTCTGCGATGCTATTATGCTGTTTGAACTAACTGGGAAAGTAATGTGATCCTTTCCTAGACCCCTCCGGATTGAAGTTAAGCCTCTTATTTGACAATTCACGCTAACGGTGAAGGGTCTTATCGCTTGCCTAAATTCGGCTCGATTAAGGTCTTCTTGTGCCTTTAGCCTTCCCTTTTGTCTAGAAGAGTCTAAAGTTACTTTATTCAATCGCTATCACCTTTTGGTAGGGGTTTAAGGGCTTTCCAAAATAGTTTTATAAAACGTTAGGGGTCTACCCTCCCAAATTGGGGAATTTGCTAAAAACAATCTCAAAAAATTTTCACACTTGCTTTTTCGAAAAATCCTTGTACCTACTAGTAAGTTCTGCTAATTTCTGATCTAATGGTACCAAGATCAACTCGATCTATCTAGTCGTTCAAAAGTTATTAGCCAAAACGTCTTTCTTCCAAACTCAAAAATTTTCTCTCTTATAGGTTCCGCCTAAATTTTCGCAGTTCCGTTCTTTTCGACCTAAAATATATTGATCCGAGCTCAAAAGGCCTATACTCTTCTAGTTCAATGCAAAAAACCCGATCTAAAACACTTTAATTGAAAAAGTTTGCAAAAAACTATGCTATTTGATGAATCCACTGAATCAAACACGTTAAGCTTGATTTCTCTGTAACCCGGAAGTCTTTCGGAAAGCGGGTTTTAAAACCTGTAGATTCACTAATGGACGTTGTCCGAACAACTATTTTTACTGTTCTAACTCAAAAATTTCAAAAAATTTTCTGATTTTATATGTTTCGTACTATCAAAAATCGCGAAAACTCGGTTTTCGGTACCAAAATAGTTCCAACCACTTCCGAACTAAACTTAACCGGCTCTACTATTATAGTAGTGCAATTACGATGTAACACACTAATTTACAGTTTTTTTTCCGTTTCAAAAAATATCGATATATCAAAAATCGCGATTTGTGGGGGGATCAAAATATCGCTATTTTGACCCTAAAAACCTGTCTGCTTTCTGTGTTTTTCTTGGCTATATAAGTAATATTATTAGTAATACTATACCCCTCCGGGTTTGTTTAATATCCGAATTAAGGTGCTTAACTCGGATATTCGCAGTTCGTTGAAGGGTCACTACAGTGCAGCACTGTCGAGCCCCCCGCAGATCACTATCTTACTTTTTGTACCAAAAGGGATACAAAACTTGTTAACGATACCCAACAGTTTATTGTTGTTGTCGTGGAGCCCCTTCTTGTTGCTCCTTGTACTGCTTGCCGGATCAATCTTCTCCCAAGACCCTTACGAAACGAGCGCAAATCAGCAGACCCTTCCGGATTGAGCGCAATTTATCATTAACGTGCTTAAATGCTCAAATAACCCTACAGTACAAGCCTCACAAACGGGCCACAAAATTGATTGTAACAATCCTGACTGATATAAATGTCTGTAATAACAATATATCTATCAACAACAAACGGGGGGGTCGGATCACATCTTGTCTGGCGGGATGATTTCTACTGATTTTTTACTTTTTTACTGTTTTTGGTTTTGTCAGTTATTTTTTATGTTTTTTGTTTTTCTTGGGTACTATACTACTTTTTGTTTGGTTTTATATATATCTTTAAGTGTTTTTGGTCACAAACCTCTCAGGGAACGAGGGGATGGCCGATCCCCCCACCCTTCCTGGTTCTTGAATTTTGGGTCTTAACAAGGTTAAAAAGCTATTCACGTTAATCCGGAAGGCTTCCGCTTTCGGAACTACCCTTCCGCCCGGCGGTTTAGGCCTATTAAGGGCGTTAATGTGAGCATCCGCTCGGCGCGGAGTGCTCGTTAACGGTTCTGCCGGTCATGATGCTAAAAAAGAATAACACCCAGGAGTGCCATAAAAACATCTATGTAACATTCGCCCGGAAGATACATATCGACGGAAAATAAAACTAAGTCCTAAGACGACTGGCCAGCGTCTAAACAGAGCTTTACATGCTTTTAACCGTCTCTACCAAAGCCAGTTCTTTTGGTGGTCTTTCTAACATCGGGTCGACAAAAATGTTACTGCTCTCGGCTTCGGTCAAAACACTCAAAGTAACTTAATTACGTGCAGAAATAGTGAGCTCATGGCTGGTTCTCAGTATCCCCAGACCACGAGGTCACTCCTAAAAACAGGCCTACTACTATTTGTTGGATTATGTTTGTTTTTGTTCAGTAGATAAAAATCATCATCTCCATCGAAGATGGATCAACCCTTTCCCCCAACTCCTAGCTTCTCATCCTCGTAAAATTAATTCAGATATTCATTAAATTCAATTCAGGACATAATAGGGAAGCTAAAAGTTCATATAAGAGGCTGAGAGTTTCAGTCCCGAGACCCCTCCGGATTCTTGAATCCGGGGAAATAAGACCTTTACCTTTCTCCCGGAGGGCTGTCTTCCACCCTTCACCATTGTTCGCAACGGCCTTGCAACTATTGTAGCGACACAATAGTTGCAACTCGGAACGGTCTCTGCTAACTCTGCAGCTTGTCGTTGTTTTTCAATCACAATCTTAGTTGTTATCGCTATCGCAACTAATGTTGTTGTGTTTATTTCAATTTCTTCTCTAAAATGGCCGTTTTTGACGTTTCTTAGATCTATTACGTCATCAATTCGAATTTTTAAAATTTAGGAATTTCCGAATCCTTCAGCCTTCACGATTTGTCCCATTGTTCGAATAACGCTCTTATTCCAACAAAATCGCCAATTCGGAAGGTTCGCTGCTAAAAACTCGAAATTGCTGCTTCTGCATTTTTTCCATTCTGGTCGAATGTCACATTGAGTACTTACATACCGACACGATATCTAGAAACGAGTAACTAAGTCATAAAGTAATTCTAGAATTAATCCGGTAACCAAGTTCAACTCAAGAAGTTTGAAATGAATAAGTTTTAACTCCAGACAAAAGGTTTCTATTTGGACCATTGGGCAACTTCAGCTGTCCACCTTTCCACCGATGGTTCACTCTGGTCCAATCGATCTTCATTTTTTGCTCCCGTCGCGATTTGTTCCTGTCACTCTCGATCCTTTGCCAAGAAGAAGACAGCTCTACTCTCGTTCAATTTATATGGCGGAACTGCGAATACCAATTTCACGCTCCTAAGTTTTGGACAACTTTCCCGCGTTTATAGTTTGATTCTTGTGAAGTCGCGAGAAACTTGAGCATGACAGGCTCAATTCGAATTTTTTAAAAATTGTATTTTACCCCAAAATCAAGACTAAACGTTGCTCAAGGTCAAACTTCCAAATATAACCGACTGGCACATACGGTTCAGATCGTATCTGCCGCTATTGAAACCCAACACCGGTAAGCTATTAACTTAGCGCTCCAAATGCTGTTTCAAGTCGATCAGCCAATTTTTTTTTGAATTCTCAAGAACTGCGTTGACATGGCATCTTTCTCGTCATCTTATCCTCAACACATTCATCTTCATAATCCAAGACTTCTAGTCTTTCAGTTAAAATTATAGCATTGGGTTTATCAAAGATTTTTTGGCAGTTGACAGTGTTTTGACTCGATCGATTTCTTAAAACTTGGTTCTCATTTGTAATTTGCTTTTTTTAAACCAGAAGTTCCAAGCTGGAAACAAAAGCAATTCTTAGAATGTCTGGAACTTTTTCTCACCAGAAAATTGGATCATCTTGCATATTTGAAGATTATGAGACGTAAATAGGGGCATGTTTTCCAATCCAAGTATTTTTCCGGTTGCTTTCAATTCTTCTGTGGGAAAACAGATGGATTCGAAGTCAAAAACTGCTACATTACCAAATAGTTTCTGATCGTCAATGTAGGAAATGTTGAATCCATCCAGATCCTCGAATATTTTTTCCCGTAGTGTGTACGCGTTTTTGGGTTAAATATATCGCACTCTATCTTCACACGTTGGTAACTTCCGGTAGCTGGCACCTTCAAGTGTTGGTACCTTCGCTCAAGTGTTGTTATCCTTAAGTAGGGTCTTGGAACCCTTCTGTACTGTCCTAGAGTCATTCGCTCGAGTGTTGTGATACCCAGGTATGGTCTTGGGACCCTTCCGTACTGTCCTAGGACCCTTGTCTCGAGTGTTGTGATCCTTAGGTAGGGTCTTGGGACCCCTCCTTACTGTCCTAGGACCCTTCTCTCGAATGTTGTAATCCTTGGGTAGGGTGTTGAGACCCTTCTGTACTGTCCTAGGCCACTTCGGTACTGTTGTGGGATCGTTCGCTCAAGTGTTGGTACCTTCCAGTGGTTTCTTGGGACCCTTCGCTCAAGTGTTGTTATCCTTAGGTATGGACTTGGGACACTTCTGTACTGTGCTATGACCCTTCGCTCGAGCGTTGTGATCCCTAGGTACTACGGTCTTGGGACCCTTCCGTACTGTCCTACGACTCTTCTCTCGAGTGTTGTGATCCTTAGGTAGGGTCTTGGGACCCTTCTGTACTGCCCAAGGACACTTCGCTTTAGTGTGTGGGTTTTTCTGTAGGGTCCTGGGACCCTTAGATCCTTATCCCAGCACTCAGGTGTTTGGACCCTTAGATCACTATCCCAGGACTACTCACAAGACTCTTGGGCTGCTTTCACTGCCGTAGCCCATTTATTAAAACTCTTCATCTGACCTTCCAGTACCATTTCCTGTCCGGAACCCGTTTGTAGAATCTCCCTGTACCCTAACTCGATTGTTAGGATGTCCAGTCCACTAACACAGTACCTCCTCTAGAACTTGTATCACAAATCCCCAAAACCCGATTCTGTTAATCTAAACTTTTCTTTTCTAAGTCCCTTGAATTTCTTTTCATTTACTATTTGCAATGCAAGTCGAAAAACGACTTGCTTTTGAACTTACTTTATGATCGCTGTTGACTAAAATTCAGCGAAAGTCAAACCCAAAAATCGTAGAGCTCAAATGAGAAAAATCACAAAAACAAGAAAATTTTGTATATCAAAAATGCAATTTCGACAATGCTTGTCTTTTGTAAAAAAAAAACATCTGATACCTGACTGTCAAGCATTTTTCCTCCCCCAAACTAGCGTTCATATGGGGTTTTCACTTTTTGGCTGCCGAAAACTGTCTATTTCCGATCCCCCACCCGATCCGGCCAGGTTACCTACCTTAATAGGAGTTCGCTATCGAGGACCTTCGCGTTGCTAATCTTGTTGTGAGTCTTCATTTCAATTGTTCTAATGTAACTAAATCGACGATATCGATTATTTAGTTACTATAAGAAAGCCCTTTTTTTACAATTTCCAACCCCAACCTTTAACTTAACCAGCTCCCCTGCTAACCTTCCCCCTATCTAGCCCCCACTTAAGCCAAAAATTACCCTAAGCGCGATGGGTGCTAAACTCTTGAGAGAAATCCGTAGAACCTGTTTCCAAGCTCTGCTCAAGTAAAAACGTTTCCTCAAAACAGTGGCTATTCGCTTATTCAATTTTACACTTGACTCTTATAATGTAAAATGGATTTTAATCATACCCGTTTGACAAAAGAGAACACCTCTGTGAACCCTTCTCCGTTTGCTCTGTTTTGCCTTGATTACACTGCTGGATGCTTCTTTCCCAGTCAGATGTCCCCTGTCTCTGGGGTCTCTATCCCGAGTACCACTTTCCCACTTGGCTGGTCAACTGTTCCAGTCAAGTCTTCCAGTGGTCCGCTGATGTCACAAGCTATCTGAAAACCCTTTTAACATCCCTAGGTCGGGCACCTGGTCAACGTTGCTGGTTTGATCGAGACGATCGGTATTTTTGAAAACAGTATGCATATACTAATTTAACTAAAAATAAGGTTTGATCCACCTAATCTGAAAATCAAAGCAACTGTTTGTTTTGTATTTTATTTCGTTTTTCGTTCTTATTTCAAACCTTTTTTGTTTTTTTGTTTCGCTTTTTGCTTTTCCCCGTTATTTGTCCCGCTAGTGGCCTCCTTTACTCAGTTAGCTAGGCCTCGTTTTGGAAAGCGCACTGAGATTTTTTTCAAGTTATCTAAAAAATCTATCACGAAACAACCACAAGGTGGACACGTTCCCGTTGAACCGTACCACCGGTACTCTAGAATGAGCATGTAGCCTGGAGCTGCGTCAAGTGGGTTCGATCCCGTAGTCATGATCTCGTAAAAACACCCAGGAGAGCCATAAAAAACCTATGTAACAGTCGCCTACTTAAGTCACATATGAGGTTAAAGAAAAATAGGCCCTATAACCAAGACACTATCTCTTGAATTTTTCTACCTCAAACGGTCGGAGCCAATTCGGTTCACTTGCGAAACGAGACTACAAACCGTGTAACAGCTTAAAGGCTACTACCAAATTACTCCCACTCTAGAAAATAAGAACGTTACCATGGTCAGGTCTCAAAATACCTAAAACAGACGAACGCCGTAAAAACAGGGTCGGAACCATAGGTATACAGTACTTTTTATTAGACAGTGGACCTTTGATCCATTTTAGATGAATCAACCTGAAACTCTCACTAACTCAACCTAATAATGTAGAACACACTCAAAAAATATAAATTGGGGACTTACATACCGACACGATTTCAAGAATTGAGTAACTAAATTATAAAGTAACTCTAGAACTAATCCAGTAACTATGTTCAACTCAAGAAGTTTGAAATGAGTAAATTTCAACTCAAGACACAAGTTTTGTATTTGGATCATTGGGCAACTTCAGCTGTCCACCTTTCCAACGAAAGTTCACTCTGGTGCAATCGATCTTCTTTATTTGTTCCCGTCACGGTTTGTACCCCTCAAACTCGATCTTACGTCAAGAGTATGCCAGATCTACTCTCGTTCGATTAAAATGAAAAAATTGCGAATAAAAATTTCACGATTCTGTTTTTTGGACTACTTTCCCGTGTTTGTAGTTCGATTCTTCTGAAGTCCCGAGAAACTTGAGCATGACAGGCTCAGTTCGAATTTTTGAAAAATTGCATGTCACCCCAAAACCAAGACTAAACGTTGCTCAAGCTCAAACATCCAAATATAACCAAATTGCACATAAGGCACATATCGTATCTGCCGCTATTGAAACCGAACACCGGTAAGCTAGTAACATAGCGCTCTAAATGCTGTTTCAAGTCGATCAGCTCATTTTTTTGAACTCTCAAGAAATGCGTCGACACTTCATCTTCCTCGCCATCCTATCCTCAACACATTCATCTTCATAATCGAAGACTTCTAGTTTTTCAGTTAAAGTTTTAGCATTGAGTTTATCAAAGATTTTTTTGACTGGATCGTTGACGAAGTTTCGATCAATTTCTTGAATCTTGGTTCTCATTTGTAATTTGCTTTTTTAGCCAGCTGTGAACTATTCCCGGTTTGCTCTGTTCTACATTAATCACGCTGCCGGATGGCTCTTTCCCAGTCGGGTGTCCTCTGTCTCTAAGGTCTCTATCCCGAGTACCACTTTCCAACTTGGCTGGTCGCCTGTTCCAGTCAAGTCTCCCAGTGGTCCGCTGATGTCACAAGCTATCTGAAAACCCTTTCAACGCTCCTGGGTTGGGCACCTGGTCAACGATGCTGGTTTGGTCGAAACGAACGTTCTTATTGAAAACAGTATGCGTCAACTATTTTAATTAAAATTAATGTTTGATCCACCTAATCTGAAAGTCAAAACCACTGCCCGTTTTGCATTTTATTTCGTATTTTGTTCCTATTTCTAATCTTTTTTGGTTTTTTGTTTCGCTTTTTGACTTTTACCCGTTTTTGTTCCCCTAGTGGCCCCCTTTACTCGGTTAGCTAGGCCTCGCTCCGGAAAGCGCAGCGGAGATTTTTTTCGAGTTTTCTTAAAAAACTCTTACGGTACAAGCAGAAGGTGGACACTTCCCGTTGAGCCGTACCACCAACCGGTACTCTAGAATGGATATGTAGCCTAGAGCAGCGTCAAGTGGGCTCGATCCCGTAGTCATGATGTCGTAAAAATTTCCAGGAGCGCCATAAAAACACTATGTAACATCCGCCTACTTAAGCCACATATGAGGCCCTATAACCATTGGTTCAAGAGTCAGGGACACTATCTCTTGTATTTTTCTACCTCAAACGGTCGGAGCCAATTCGGTTCACTTACGACATGAGACTACAAACCGTGTTACACCTTAAAGGCTACTACCAAAATACCAGCCCACTCTAGAAAAAAAGAACGTCCCCTTGGTCAGGTCTCTAAATACCTAAAACAAGCGAACGCCGTGTTAAAAACAGGGTCAGAACCTTACGTATAAAGTACTTTTTAGTAGACAGTGGACCATTGATCCATTCCAGATGGATCAATCTAAAACTCTCTCTAACTCAAGAGACAAGAATGTAAAACACACTCAAGAAAGTTAAATTGACTACAAACTGCTACATTACCAAATAGTTTCTGAGCTTCAATGTAGGGAACGTTGAATCCATCCGGTTGCTCGAATAATTTTTCCTGTAGTGTGTACGCGTTTTTGGGTTAAATATGTCGCACTCTATCTTCACACGTTGGTACTTTCCGGTAGCTGGTACCTTCAAGTGTTGGTACCTTCTGATATGGTCCTGGGAACCTTCGCTCAAGTGTTGTTATCCTTAGGGAGGGTCTTGGGACCGTTCTAGACTGTCCTAGGACACTTCTCTTGAGTGTTGTGATTTTTAGGTAGGGTCTTGGGACCCCTCCGTACTGTCCTAGGATCCTTCTCTCGAGTGTTGTGATCTTTAGGTAGGGTCTTGGAACCGTTCCGTACTGTCCTAGAATCCTTCTCTTGAGTGTTGTGATCCTTACGTAGTGTCTTGGGACCCTTCCGTACTGTCCTAGGACACTTCTCTCGAGTGTTGTGATCCTTAGGTAGGGCCTTGGGACCCTTCCGTACTGTCATATGACCCTTCTCTTGAGTGTTGTGATCCTTAGGTAGAGTCTTGGGACACTTTCGTACTGTCCTGGGACACTTCTCTCGAGTGTTGTGATCCTTAGGTAGGGCCTTGGGACCGTTACGTACTGTCATAGGAACCTTCTCTCGAGTGTTGTGATCCTTAGTTAGGGTCTTGGGACCCTTCTGTACTGTCCTAGGACACTTTCCTTGAGTGTTGTGATCCTTAGGTAGTGCCTTGGGACCATTCTGTACTGTCATAGGACCCTTCTCTCGAGTGTTGTGATCCTTAGTTAGGGTCTTGGGACCCTTCTGTACTGTCCTAGGACACTTCGGTGCTGTCCTGGGACCCTTCGCGCAAGTGTTGGTACCTTCCGGTAGGGTCTTGGGACCCTTCGCTCAAGTGTTGTTTTCCTTAAGTACGGTTTTGAGACCCTTCTCTACTGTCTTAGGACCCTTCGCTCGAGCGTTGTGATCCCTAGGTACGGTCTTGGTAGCCTTCCGTACTGTCCTAGGACCCTTCTCTCGAGTGTTGTGATCCTTAGGTAGAGCCTTGGGACCGTTACCTACTGTCATAGGACCCTTTTCTCGAGTGTTGTGATCCTTAGGTAGGGTATTGGGACACTTCCGTACTGTCCTAGGACACTTTTCCCGAGTGTTGTGATCCTTAGGTAAGGCCTTGGGATCGTTACGTACTGTCATAGGACCCTTCTCTCGAGTGTTGTGATCCTTAGTTGGGGTCTTGGGACCCTTCTGTACTGTCCTAGGATACTTCTCTTGAGTGTTGTGATCCTTAAATAGAGCCTTGAGACCATTCCGTACTGTCATAGGACCCTTCTCTCGAGTGTTGTGATCCTTAGTTAGGGCTTGGGACCCTTCTGTACTTTCCTAGGACACTTCGGTGCTGTCCTGGGACCCTTCGCGCAAGTGTTGGTATCTTCCGGTAGGGTCTTGGGACCCTTCGCTCAAGTTTTGTTATCCTTAAGTACGGTTTTGGGACCCTTCTGTACTGTCTTAGGACCCTTCGCTCGAGCGTTGTGATCCCTAGGTACGGTCTTGGTAGCCTTCCGTACTGTCCTAGGACCCTTCTCTCGAGTGTTGTGATCCTTAGCTAGGATCTTGGGACCCTTCCGTACTGTCCTAGGACACTTCTCTCGAGTGTTGTGATCCCTAGGTAGGGCCTTGGAACTCTTCCGTACTGTTATGTGACCCTTCTCTTGAGTGTTGTGATCCTTAGGTAGGGTATTGGGACACTTCAGTACTGTCCTAGGACACTTTTCTCGAGTATTGTAATCCTTAGGTAGGGCCATGGGACCATTCCGTACTGTCATAGAACCCTTCTCTCGAGTGTTGTGATCCTTAGTTAGGTTCTTGGGACCCGTCTGCACTGTCCTAGGACACTTCGGTACTGTCCTGGGACCCTTCGCTCAAGTGTTGCGACCTTTCGGTAGGGTCTTGAGACCCTTCGGTATTGTCCTAGGGCACTTCGGTACTGTCCTGGGACCCTTTGCGCAAGTGTTGGTACCTTCCGGTAGGGTCTTGGGACCATTCGCTCAAGTGTTGTTATCCTTAAGTACGGTTTTGGGACCCTTCTGTACTGTCTTAGGACCCTTCGCTCGAGCGTTGTGATCCCTAGGTACGGTCATGGTACCCTTCCGTACTGTCCTAGGACCCTTCTCTCGAGTGTTGTGATCCTTAGATAGGGCCTTGGGACCCTTCCGTACTGTCATGTGACCCTTATCTTGAGTGTTGAGATCCTTAGGTAGGGTATTGGGACACTTCCGTAGTGTCCTAGGACACTTTTCTCGAGTGTTGTGATCCTTAGGTAGGGCCTTGGGACCCTTCCGTACTGTCATAGGACCCTTCTCTCAAGTGTTGTGATCCTTAGTTAGGGTCTTGGGACCCTTCCGTACTGTCATAGGACCCTTCTCTCAAGTGTTGTGATCCTTAGTTAGGGTCTTGGGACACTTCGGTACTGTCCTGGGGCCTTCGCTCAAGTGTTGCAAGCTTTCAGCAGGGTCTTGGGACCCTTCGGTATTGTCCTAGGACACTTCGGTACTGTCTTAGGACCCTTCGCTCGAGCGTTGTGATCCCTAGGTACGGTCATGGTACCCTTCCGTACTGTCCTAGGACCCTTCTCTCGAGTGTTGTGATCCTTAGATAGGGCCTTGGGACCCTTCCGTACTGTCATGTGACCCTTATCTTGAGTGTTGAGATCCTTAGGTAGGGTATTGGGACACTTCCGTAGTGTCCTAGGACACTTTTCTCGAGTGTTGTGATCCTTAGGTAGGGCCTTGCGACCCTTCCGTACTGTCCTAGGACACTTTTCTCGAGTGTTGTGATCCTTAGGTAGGGCCTTGGGACCCTTCCGTACTGTCATAGGACCCTTCTCTCAAGTGTTGTGATCCTTAGTTAGGGTCTTGGGACCCTTCTGTACTGTCCTAGGACACTTCGGTACTGTCCTGGGGCCTTCGCTCAAGTGTTGCAAGCTTTCAGCAGGGTCTTGGGACCCTTCGGTATTGTCCTAGGACACTTCGGTACTGTCCTGGGACCCTTCGCGCAAGTGTTGGTACCTTCCGGTAGGATCTTGGGACCCTTCGCTCAAGTGTTGTTATATTTAAGTACGTAAGGACGGTTATGGGACCCTTCTGTACTGTCTTAGGACCCTTCGCTTGAGCGTTGTGATCCCTAGGTACGGTCTTGGTCCCTTCCATACTGTCCTAGGACCCTTCTCTTGAGTGTTGTGATCCTTAGGTAGGATCTTGGGACCCTTCCGTACTGTCCTACGTCCCTTCTCTCGAGTATTGTGATCCTTAGGTAGGGTCTTGGGACCCTTCTGTACTGTCCTAGGACACTTCGCTCTAGTGTGTGGACTTTTCTGTAGGATCCTGGGACCCTTAGATCACTATCCCAGCACTCAGGTGTTCGGAACCTTAGATCACTATCCCAGAACTGCCACCAAGACTCTTGTGCTGCTTCCACTGCCGTAGCCCAAGTTTTAAAACTCTTTATCCGGGCTTCCAGTATCACTTCATGTCCGGAACTCGTTTGTAGAATCTCTCTGTACCCTAACTCGAGGGTAAGGTTATCCAGTCCATTATGCCAGTATCTCTTCTAGAACTTGTGTCAAAAATCCCCAAAAAACGATTCTATTAATCTAAGTCCCCATGTTTTCGTCCCCTGAAATTTCCTTTCGTTTCCTATTTCCAATGCAAATCAATAATCTAAATACGACTTGCTTTTAACCTTTTTTTTATCGCTGTTGACTAAAAATCAGCAAAAGTCAAAGCCAAAAACCGTGAAGGTCAAAGGAGACAAATCAAAAAAGCAAGAAAAACTTGTACACCTAAAATGCAATTTCGACAAAGCTTGTCTTTCCTAAAAAACGTCTGGTACCTGAATGTCACGCATTTTTCCTCCCCCTACTAGCGATTTTATGGGGTTTCATTTTTTGGGTTCCAAAAACTGTCTATTTCCGATCTTCCACCCAATCTGGCCAGGTTACCCACCTTAATACGAGTTCGCTATCGAGGACCTTCGCGTTGCTAATCTTGTTGTGAGTCTTCATTTCAATTGTTCTAATGTAACTAAATCGACGATATCGATTATTTAGTTACTATAAGAAAGCCCTTTTTGAACAATTTCCAACCCCAACCTTTAACTTAACCAGCTCCCTTGCTAACCTCCCCCCCCCTCTAGCCCCCCACTTAAGCCGAAAATTACCCTCAGCGCGATGGGTGCTTAATCTCTCGAGAGAAATCCGTAGAGCCTGTTTCCCAGCTCTGCTCAAGTAAAAACGTATCCTCAAAACAGTGGGTATTCGCTTATGTATTTTTACACTTAACTCCTATATTGTAAAATGGATTTTAACCATACCCGTTTGACAAAAGAGAACACCTCTGTGAACCCTTCTCCGTTTGCTCTGTTTTGCCTTGATCACACTGCTGGATATCTCTGTCCCAGTCGGGTATCCTCTGTCTCTGAGGACTCTATCCCGAGTACCACTTTCCCATTTGGCTGGTCACCTGTTCCAGTCAAGTCTCACATTGATCCGCAGATGTCACAAGCTATCTGAAAATCCTTTCGACGCCCCTAAGTCGGGCACCTGGTCAACGTTGTTGGTTTGATTGAAATGATCGGTCTTATTGAAAACAGTATGCGTATACTATTTTAATTAAAATAAAGGTTTCATCCACCTAATCTGAAAGTCAAAACCCCTGTCCGTTTTGTATTTAATTTCGTTTTTTGTTCCTATTTCTAACCCCTTTTTTTGGTTTTTCGTTATGCTTTTTGTCTTCTACCCGTTTTTTGTAACCCTAGTTGCCCCCTTCTTTCGGTTAGCTAGGCCTCGTTCCAGAAAGCGCACCGGGAATTTTCCTCGAGTTTTCTTAAAAAGCTATTATGGTACAACTCGAGTTATTCCCTTTGAACCGTACCACCGGTACTCTAAAATGGTCAAGTAGCCGGGATCTGCGTCAAGTGGGTTCAATTCCGTAGTCATGATGTCGTAAAAATACCCAGGGCGCCATAAAAACACTATATAACAGTCGCCTACTTAAATCATATATGAGGTTAAGGAAAAATAGGGCCTGTAACTATTGGCTCAAGAGTCAGGGACACTATCTCTTGTGTTTTTCTACCTCAAACGGTCGGAGCCAATTCGGTTCATTTGCGACACGAGACTACAAACCATTTACAGGTTAAGGGCGTATACCAAAAAACCCCCACTCTAGAAAATAAGAACGTCCATATGGTCAGAACTCAAAATATCTAAAACACGCGAACGCCGTTAAAAACAGGGTCGGAACCTTACGTATACAGTTAATTTTTATTAGACAGTGGACCTTTGATCCAATTCAGATGGTTCAACCTGAATCTCTCCATAACTCAACATAATAATTTAAAACACACTCAAGAAATTTAAATTGGGGACTTACATACCGACACGACTTCTAGACTCGAGTAAATAAATTATAAAGTAACTCTAGAATTAACCCGGTAATCAAGTTTGAAATGAACAAGTTTTAAATTAAGACACAAGTTTTCTATTTAGACCATTGGGCAATTTCAGCTGTCCACCTTTCCACCGAAGGTTCACTCTGGTCCTTTCAATCTTCTTTATTTGTTCCCGTCACTCTCGATCTTTTGCCGTAATAAGACATCTCTACTCTCGTTCAATTTATATGGCAAAATTGCGAATATCAATTTCAGGCTAATACTTTTTGGACTACTTTACCGCGTTTGTAGTTCGATTCTTCATTACTTATTTTCTAGTGTTTTAAGTTGTCGCGAGAAACTTGAGCATTACAGCTCGATTCGGATTTTTGAAAAATTAAATTTCACTTCCAACTATGACCGACTGGCACATAAGGTTCAGATCACATCTGCCGCTATTGAAATCAAACACCGGTAAGCTCTTAAAATAGCGCTCTGAATGCTGTTTCAAGTCGATCAGTTGATTTTTTGAATTCTCAAGAAATGCATTGACATGTCATCTTCCTCGTCATCCTATTCTCAACACATTCATCTTCATAAGCGAAGACTGTTTGTCTTTCAGTTAAAGTAATAGCGTTGAGTTTATGAAAGATTGTTTTGACTCGACCGTTGACAGTGTTTTGGCTCAATCGATCGCTTGAAACTTGGTTCTCATTTGTAATTTGGCTTTTTAGCCAGAAGTTCCAAGCTGGAAACAAAAGCAAATATTTGGATTTCTGGATCTTTTTTACAGAAGAAAATTCGATCATCTTGCAGATTTGAAGTTATTGAGACGGAAATAAAGACATGTTTTCCAATCCAAGCAGTTGTTTCTGTTGCTTTCGTTTCTTCTTTGGGAACACAAATGGATTCGAAGTCAAAATCTGCTACATTACCAAATAGTTTCTGGTTGAGTCCATCCGGGTCCTCGAATAACTTTTTCCGTAGTTTTACGCGTTTTTTGGGTTAAATATGTCGCATTCTATCTTCAAATGTTAGAAGACGTTTGCTGAAGTTGTCTGATCTATTGAAGAAACTGTCACAGCTAGGACATCGGAAACACTTAAATAAAGAATCAATATCATTCGTGTGAAAGATTTGATTGTTGAATCTCTACAGTTTCATGGTCTTTCCAAATTTTCCAATAGTTCGCCTGGCTAATATTCCAACATCTTCTCCTTCTTGAGTGTCAAAATTGTAAATTGAACTTGTTACGTTCAACTATTCCCTTTAAAAGAGGTAGATCATCAATTGACACTCCACGAAACTTCTTCGTTTGTATCCAAGTTTTGATACAGACTCTGTAAAAAGTCAAGATGTAAGAGCATCAAGGTTCCTATGACCGCGCAAATACATTGTTAACGCACGGAAAAGGATGATCTTTGTATGGTTGTTTATCTTCATCCGTCGAAAGACAGTTTACTTGCTTTTGTCGTAGTAAAGGGTTCAGGCAGGACAGATTCCGGACATCCATTTAGGATGTTTTTAGTAGTGCAGCAAAATTAATGACATTTGTGATCAACTTGAACTGAACCTCCACTTTGTGTTCTGGCGTTCTTGCGTTCTTGCGTGCATTGCTCCTTAATATCACACTTTTCAACTTTTACCTTGATTGTAATCAAATCCGCTTTCCTACACAGTAAATGCAATTTTTCAAACAAAGTGCTGTTTTCATATGCGTAGTAATACCGATTTTCTCCAGTTTTGACGTTACGAAGAACAAATTCAAGAGCAATATTGATTTTTGCAGCGGAATCCAGTTTATTGAATACTTCTTCAAGCTTCTGGTTAATAATCTTGTTATTTAATTTTGACATTTGGAAGATAAACACCTTACATCTTCCATTCTCCATCTCAGTATCCACCAGGAAGTGCTGACAGGCACTTATCTCCTCTTTGGATTTCTCTTCATCTTCCTCTTCGTCCTCCACAGTCTTGTTCAAGACTTTCAACGTGTCACTTTTTTTTCTGTTGTTTTACTCTATGCTCTGTTCTCCGATGTTGTTGGAGCGAATAGTAACTCGCGAATAGATTGCTTGGAAGACGATGGAGCATGTTTTTTGGCCACATGATAGTTCATTTCTTGTTGATTGTAAGTAAAATAACTACAATCAGGACAAGTAATAACTCATTTAGAACAGTTTTTACGGCTTCGAGCTTCGTTTTGACCTTCATACATGTTTCCACAGTCCCCATACTGCACTTTTTCATTTCTATTCAGCGACGGCGTCTAAAAATGGGAGAATTATTTAGTATTGATATAAAAGAGTTAGTGCTTGGTACATATGAAAGTGGCAGACTTAAAATGTCCCAAAAAGTTAATAGATTATTTATACTTACTTTGAATTGTTGAAAAAATTTGAAGTTATTTTCAATTACTTGTACAAAGTTTAGAGCAATTGCTTTTATTGTGAAAAAAAATCAGAATGAAATAAGATTTATTTACTATGCGTAGGGAAAATCAACCAATCAGAATTGAGGAATTGAGTATTGTTTCAATGTCACTGTTTGTTCGATATCAACCAATCAGATTCCAGCATTTTCTGAAGAAACTAGTCACTATTTTTAAAGAAAACCTTAATCAATATCTGGAAAATGTCTTTCAAAAAACATTTGAAGTTACTTTACAAGAAAAAAGAAAAAAACCACAAATGATTTTCTTATTGATGAAAGAGATTTTGACCGTTATTTTTTTCATAATTTTTGAACGTTTCTATTGTACAAAATGAAGTTATCCGACTAAGTAAATATCTGATTAGAGAAACAAAATCTATCAAAGAGTTCACTTTTGAACCCAGTTTTGAGTATCAGAGATTTAACCTTACGGGTGAGTTACGCCTCACAAGAAAAGAAAGTTTGTTTATTTTACAAAATTTGAAAATAATAAAAAAGTCGTACGATAATATATCAAAAACTCTTTTTATTCCTTACCCGATACCCGAATTTAAAAATCTCCCTAGCAAAGTTCTTTATTTCTTCATTTCTTTAAAGATTTTAAACGTTCAAACTCCTGCTTGATCGAGTTTGGAATAAGATTTCCAGAGATTTGCTTCGAAAAATTTATCAATTTCGAGCTATCCTCTCAAATTTACATAAAAACCAAAGAACTTCAATATCTACTCAAAAATCAGCACTTTCTCTTTAATTACATACAAAAAATTCATTAAACTTGACGAAAAATTTTGCTGATTTGTTAATTTTTTTAGTTTTTTTTCTTTTGTATATCAGCAATATTTCTTATTTTTAAAGCGACCAACTTCTAGTCATTTTTATTTTTGTGGTTGCTTCCAAGTATTATTTTACTTATTACGAAGATTCAAGTCCTTAAAAAACTTTTCTGATTGGATACAACAACTAGAACAAAAATGAAAATTTTTGTGATTGGAAGGACACTGTGTGAAAAGTACTCAAAATGGAACTTTGTGTCCGATTGGACACGACTTTTATAAAAGAATTAAATAAAAGAAAGCTAAAATCTGATTGGATACGACTGCAATCCAAATAAGGAGAATCAATTCTGATTAGTTTAACCCGAACAGTCGAGATGAAGGTACCCCTGACTCCTGACTAAAAAACTTTTTTTTTTCAACTAAACTACCGTCAACTACCCTTTCTCTCAGCACTAAATCATTTTAATTTCAATTTTTATATCGTCAACTACCTCCATTCTCAGCTTTTACTTGTTTTTACTTTGTATTTTCTACTCAACTTATTGCTCAAAACAGTTTTCTCAGTGCAAAAACAGCAACCTCAAGTACTCTGTAGATTTTTCACTTGATCTAGTACAAATTCAAGTGCGAGATACTGTCTCTGGAATTTTTCGGGCACAAATGGACATCCCAATCCAAGTCTGGCACATGGTGGAAGCGATGCGAAGGGATTTCAACGAATATCGTATGTCACAAGTACCCATCATGAGCCTGGACGTGTGAGGCGTGTTTTAAGCGACGACTCGAGTTTTCATGATCTATTCGTGAACCAGTCACTTTTGGTAGAGTCGAATCCGTTGCAGAACTTGGTGAGAGCGCTCCTCCGGCTCAGACAACATAAGTTTGCTTCATGTAGGGGTCATTCCAGCTGACCAGCCGTCGTTGCGGTTTTTGTGGTGGCAGGACCTCACAAATGAGGTAAACGTTTTCCATTACATTCGTCACATCTGGGCGCTCGTAGCTCCAAGTTTTCAGCTGCCTCATCTGCTGTCTTAGATAACTTTTATATCGAAGGTTTCTTAAGTTGTATCGCCGACTCGAATGCAGCGCTAAACCGGTAAGTTTTTTGAGTCTAGGAGGTTTTAGGTTAAGTAAACTTGTCAGCAATCTCCCAGATTTAGCAGAAAAGTTAAATCTAGGGAACAGCGAGATTTAAACTTTAACCTAAACGACACCGCAACGCACGTACTAAGTCTAAAGTGGGATAATAAAATGATACCCTAAACGTTAGTCGTGGCGTGAACAAAGATATTTAAAAAAACTAAGCGGCGCACCGTCCTAAGATACCTCTCGTCGGTTTGCAACCGTTTGGTTAAGTCGTATTCTACACCGTTCGTGCCCGGTTGTCACTGAAGGATATTTCGCGTCTTTCGGGCCAGCATTTGGATGAGGCAATGTCAGGTAAACTTCATGAAAATATCATAGGTTTTTCAGTACTGGGACGTCTAACAAATTCTCGCTGTTTTTTCAACACATCGCTCAGCAAATAGAACTGCATATGTTTGTTGACAGCTCCCTGGATGTATTTTGCTTGGTTGTTTTCCTGCGCGGTCGCTCCATATCAATTGAAGCCAAGACAGCTTTTGTTTTCGGAAAAGCTACAGTAGCGCCGATGAAAACACTTTCAATCCCTAAGCTTGAAGTGCAAGGAGCATTACTGGCGTGGCGTCTGAGATTTAAAAATCTAAAAAATTTTAAACAATTAAAAACCGAAAGTTCATACATGTGGACAGATAGCACCACTGCGCTGCAGTGGTAGAACTCTACCACCAATTTGCCTGTCTTTGTGCCTAATCCAGTGACCGAATTCTCGAATCCAACACAATTGATGAGTGTTCAACACAATTGAAAGTTGAGCGATCGATTCGACACTCCCTCAATAAGCGATCGATCCAAATTAGATTTAGCTAAGTAAAATCAATGGGTTCTGGCTCAGTCAGAGTCATTCCCGTCAAAATAAAAACATTCCACTAAGAAGTCCAGCCGAATATCTTTTTTTTTGCCATTCATCGTTCCCGGTGCTCTAGTCCGTTCCACTGGCGTGTTCGCCATCTCGCCGCGTTTGTGTTTCACATTAAGCATCTCATCCTTTTGGAATCATGGCTGACTTTCTGCTCAACAACGGCTAACTGCGGAGTAGCTTGCTTAGACCCGTTCCACGTTAACATTCGGCGACGCTCAGAGAAACGCTGGGGCTTCTTATTCACATGTATGACGACACGTGACGTTCCTCTAGAGGTTGTTCTGTCAGTGGATACAGACTCCTATTGTGTAGTGGGAACTGAACGCTTCATTGCTCGGCGAGGAACGCCTTCCGTAATCTGGTCGGGTACTCGTACGGATTCTGTTGAGTACGCCAGAGAGCTAATTTTGTTCATCGAGAACTGGAATGGCCATGCACCCGTTTTGCTTGCTCATGAAAGCCTAGCCTGGAAATTCAATCCACCCAGTGCTCCTCATCACTTCATCATGGATAGGTGCGGGAAAGGATCGTCCGGAGTACCAAAAGAGTTTTTTCTATATGCTGGGAACACGAAAACTTACTGAGGAAGTCCTCATAACTACGTTTTGTTTAGTTGAGCAGTCTCTGAACAACCATCCGCTAATGCCCGTATCCTCTGACGCGAACAATCTCAAAGCGCTAACTTTAAATCACTAACTAGACACCACGCAAATAACCTAGCACCGCAAGATTTTGAGCAAATTTTCAATAATTGAAAGTGGTACGCCCGAGCGCAATCCTATGCAAATGTCATCTGGAATCGTTGGCCCCGTGAATAAACAAACGGGCGAATTGGTTTTCTTCTCCAGAATCACGCTTGAAAGCTGGAGATCTCGTTTGGCTGATTGAGGAAAATAATTCAAGAGGCCATTACCCGTTAGCGCGATTCAACTCCTCGGGCTATGGCAACGACAGCATAGAGCGGTGTACCGTAGTTAGATCGGCCACCAGTGAGTACACTCTTCAGATCCTGAAACTCGCACCCGTTCTTGCTCTTTTGGGGGCGGAAGATCTTAGCGAGGCAAGTATTCGTCTGTTTTAAAATGAAGCCATTTCAAATAGAATTTTTGGGTCAGTTTTTAGACGAAATGTTGTTTAAAACTCAGAAAACCCTTTAACTTTAGAAACTAAAACTTAAAACTTTATTTCTCGTTTTGGTTTTTTCCTACACTTTTTTGTTGGCCGTAGTTGATGAAATTTTTTTCTGTTCAGTCTCAATTATAGCAATGAGTTATGATAAGTGAATTTGTTCACAAAAATGTTCAAATTGACGGGGGTTGTTCAAAAGCACATATTCCGCAGTTGCTAAAAAAGTCGTGAAAGCTTATGAACAAAAAAATAATTGTTCGACTTGAAAATGTTGCCAATTATTCCGGAAACCCTGACTTTACACTAGAGAACAAAATTAAACGCAAATTCTAGATTTCACTTGTAAAATGTCTATTTTCAGTGTGCATGTTGGACAACATTTTCTTTAAAATTCAGTAGAAATTTTACATAGACTAAGAGCAAATTATCAGAGCTAACATCAGTGAAAGTATCAATATTTGGTTTTAATGAGTTAACGCTGTAAACCGGGTCTGAAAATGCCAGTTATCCTCATCTGAACTAAGTCTTGCATCGCAGTGAAATCTTTTGGAATAAGAGGAGGGAAATTTTGTTTATGCAACGTGAATTATTCTCATCGAGAAAATGGAAGCAATCAGTCTGAAATTTTAACTAAATTCAGACTTTTGTTACTTATTCACGCGAAGTAAAAAACTTAGATCGGATGAGGAAAACTGGCTTTTCGGACCCGGAAAAGTAATTGAGTTTAGATATTGTTACTTTCACAGATGATAACTCTGGTCATTTGCTCTCGGTCAAAGTAAAAGTGGCTCTTTTCCAGTTCCCCCTCTCAAAATGCCGAGATTTATGTTTGTTCTACGTGTTATTACTGCTTAATGCGTGATGTTACGCTGTAAAGTATGAAGAACAAATCTGTTCGCAGTTGTCGATTTGCTCACCACGCCAAATTTCATTGCATTGTGACAACGTTAAACAGGCTTTTCAGAATTGAATTTGAAAGGGGGGAACTGGAAAAGAGCCGTAAAAGTTTACCTGAATTTCGAAAGAAATGTTGTTCAAAATGTACATTGAAACAGGTATTTTACAGAGTAAAATATAGAATTGGCGCTTAATTTTGTCCACTAGTGAAAATGTTATTTTGAGTTTTTCCCGACCTTTTAAATGACAGTACTTATTGTCATAGGGATACTGCGTTCTTTTTCGTCTGGCAATTGCTACATCATTTGCACTTTTGGAACAAAAATTTCAAATAAAGTCAAAGACGAGTGAAAAGCTCCACGTGCGTTTTTTGAATTTCTTGGGAGAGCTAACTACAAGCGAGGATTTCATCAGGGCAACAAATATTCGACATTTTAAAATTTCTTGTAAATAAATAAGTCCAGTCAACTGTCAAGATGCCTCGTATGGACATGGGTTTTGTGGCGAGTGAGCAATGGAAACGAAGGGTTCAGAAAGAGTTGATGGCCCGACTGACCTGGCCTCAGAAGTATGGCTACCTGGCGAAGAAGGGAACCAGGTACGAGGTCATGTCCAGGAACCTACATCATGTTCCATCTATGGAGGAGCTGGAAAAGCGATTGATAAAGGTTGAAATGATCTGAAGAGAAGACTCTTTTTTCTTTTTTTCCAAACTGCGAATTTTTACAAGTAAAATTATCGATCGCTTTGTCTGATTGTTATAAAAATTGACAAGTACACTAATTAAGGGCTGTTTTCCAGTTCCCCTTCTTTCAAAACATCGAGTTTTATGTTTTTTTTTGTGTTATTATGTCTAAATGCAGGAAGTGGTGCTGTAATCGAATTTGAAGGGTGGAACTGGAAAAGAGCCAAACTATTTTAGCGGTGCCAGAATGCCATTGGACTTTGAGTGGTGATTTACATCATTACTGTGAGCAGATTTTTTCTTCATTTTTTACCTCGGAACACAAATTTAGCCCATTACGAGGCCAAGCTGTGTACTGGATAGGGCTCTTTTTCCTTTTCCCGCCACCTGCTAATTTTTTTATTTGAAATTACTAATGACTTTGTCCGATTGTCATGAAAATTGACATGCTGACTCATTAGGCCATGACAAACATATTTGGTCTTCATAATTAACCTCGTAAAACCACTCGTTAGACCCTAAAGTTCATGTTCGAGTGAGGTGGGGGGAAAAGGAAAAAGAGCCCTGGATAGGCGCAAAATTTCGTGTCTGGATGTTCCTGGATTCCAGAGACAATTCTTATAACATGTTAAAATTTTGCCGCAATGATCAAACAGAATGAAAGAACAAAAGAACAAATGAAAGAACAAGAATACGCTTAACGTTCACAAAAGACACAGTTTGGTTTATTGTGAATTTTAAGCTGAGGACAACTTGTTTGAGCTGAGGACAACAATACCTTTTGAATGATAAAAAAAATTCCGTCAAAAATTGCTAGTTAAAAAGTCGAAATTTGTCTGAAGAAAAAACCCACCCCGAGCACAAATATTCCGTTACTTTCATATCGAACGTAACGGAATATTTGTGCTCGGGGTGGGTTGGGGGGCTATTAATTCTGATGAAATTCTAGGCAACTTTTGTTCTCTTCATTTTTTGTCTAATCTTAACCCAATTTGAGAGAAAACGTGTTTTGTTCGTTTGGTCCGGATAATTTAAATCAGCACTGTATATCGCGCGTTAATTGTCCCAAATTGGCCGAAATGGCAATCTTGAAACCCCCATAACTTTATGAAAAATGATCACAGATGAATTTTTTTTTCAAATTTGAGCTGAGGACAACAAAACCTTTTGAATGATTAAAAACATTCCGTCAAAAATGGCCAGTTAAAAAGTCGAAAAAAAACCCACCCGAGCACAAATGTTTCGTTATTTTTGTATCGAAAGTCGGAACAAAAACTGTTGGCTCTTTTCCAGTTCCCCCCTTTTCAAAATACCGAGTTTTATTTTTGTTTTACGTGTTGTTACGGCTAAATGCGTGATGTTGCGCTGTAAAGTATGAAGAACAAATCTGTTCGCAGTTGTCGATTTGGGCTCTTTTTCTTTTTCCCCCCCACCTCAGATTATCTTCAATTTTTTAGTGTAACGAGTGGTTTTACGAGGTTAAGTATGAAGACCAAATATGTTTGTCATGGCCTAATTAGTCTATTTGTCAACTTTCATAACAATCGAACAATGTGTTCAACAAACTCACTTGTAAAAACTTGCAGGTGGGGGGGGGGAGGAAAAAGAGCCTGGATTTGTTCACCACGCCAAATTTCATTGCTTCATGACATCGTTAAATCAGCTTTTCAAAATCGAATTTGAAGGGTGGAAAAGAGCCAAACTATTTTAGCGGTGTCAGAATGCCATTGGACTTTGAGTGGTAATTTACGTCATTACTCTCAGCAGATTTTTCCTTCAATTTTTTCCAAGCTGTGTTTTGGATAGGCGCAAAATTTCGCGTCTATATGTTCCTGGATTCCAGAGACAAATCTTATAACAGGTTAAAATTTTGTCGCAATGATCAAAGAGAATGAAAGAACAAGAATCCGCTTAAAGTTCCCAAAAGACACAGTTTGGTCTCGTAATGATGAAACAAGTGAGTCGAATTTTTGTTTTGATGTGTGAAAAATTTAATCATAATAAAATTTTTTAGAAAAATATGCCTTTAGAAAAATTTTAGGGCTGGTCAGCCAAAAATGGAAATCTCAAAAAAGTACAAAGGGGGACCTTTGGGTCGACAGGGGGTCAAGTCCGTGCGGGATAGCGCGCCTGCCCAACCCCCAGCCCCCTCTCCTAAATTCGCTGGTGATAATAAGCGTTTTTTTCTTCAAAAAAACCTCGGTTTTTTCATCATCAGATTGTTTTGATCGAATCAAACAGCCGCAGAAATTATTTGTATCTTTATATTTTTCGAAATGGTATGAAACTTGTACGACAAGCATTTTCCCATACACATGATAAATGATAAGCATTTTCCATTGTATGATAAGCATTTTCGGTGTATGGAGGTCAGCCCGTGAATTCACAAAATACACAAATAACCCTTGTAATGGGAACAACCTTTAAAACACCAAAAACACGAATAACATTATCTGAAATGTGTGGAAATCTTGTTATGAAATTATTCTGCTGTATAAAAATTAATACATGTTCAGGTAAATGAGAGTCTAGCCACAGTACGCGAGGATATAAACATCTACGACCTGGTCAAACCTCCCGGCACTACGCCAGTCGTGTTGACAAAGAAACCATTTCCGAGTCCCGAGCCCCGCCCCACCCTTCCAGTCGATCCTTGCGTTCGCGAGTACATGGAAGACAACTACGGTCGCGAGTTATATCTGAAATTACGTAATGAATTCGTGGAACCCGACGAACGATACGAATTCCCGCAAACTGAGTCGCATATGATCGGCTGGCGAATTCGAGAGTACGAAGATGGGAAACACAAGTCGCAGTTCGCGTCTAAAGATTGCACACAAGAAGTGTTCAGAGATAGAGGGGTGTTTCCAAAAGACACGCCCCCGCAACTGAGACGCGGGTCGAATGAAGAGCTTCAGAATGCTCAGAAAGCTCTCATTTTGATCACGTAAACTTGTGTCATGCAGTGGTGAAATTGAGCTTCAGATTCAAATTTTACCAAGCTTTTGAACTATGAACAAAATAAAACTCTTGAAAAGACCTTTTTTACCGCTGCCAAAGAACCATTTTATGCAGTAGCGTGCCGAGGGGGGTGGGATTGGCGACCGCCCCCCTCCTTCAATTCTGGTTGCCAAATTTTTCCTTTCTTTGGTATAATTTTACAATACCCATGTTTGGCTGAATAAACTTAAATTTTTCTGCAGACGCAAAAACCCCTCCCCCCCCCCCCCCCCTAGAAAAATTTCTGCGCGGGCCCACTGATTTTATGATATTAAAAAAGTGATTAAAACTTAATTTAGCGGAATCTTTTTTGTACCTTACTTGTCGTTTTTCTAGTTCAACAAACCTTTGTTGAGGTTGACAATTGCTATCAAATTTTATGTTTAGGCTACTAAACAACTCCAAATACGCCATATCATAAATATATCAATGAAACTTCTAGGGTTTTTGGGATTTTTTTTGTGCTTGATGATGATAGCGGGCTCTTTTCCAGTTCCCCCCTTTCAAATTCAATTTTGAAAAGTATATTTAACGTTGTCACAATGCAATGCAATTTGGCGTGGTGAACAAATCGACAATTCTGAACAGATTTGTTCTTCATATTACAGCGTAAAATCACGCATTTAGCCGTAATAACACGTAAAACAAACATAAAGCTCGGTATTTTGAAAGGGGGGGACTGGAAAAGAGCCTGATAGCGATTGGCTCTTCCCCCCCCCCCTCCCCCCGTCACCTCACATAAGCATCAATTTTATGGTGAAAAGACTGGTTTTTACAAGGATGAGTATGAAGACCAAATATGTTTATCATGGCATAATTAGTCTGTATGCCAAATTTTGTAGCAAGACGAAAATGTGAACAGAGAAAATACTCTAGAAACTTTGCAGGTGGGGGGAAAAAGAAAAAGAGTCTAGCGATTAACTGTTTATTTCGTTGTACTTGATAAATTTTATAATTCATAATTTCTATAAGTTTAATTAAGCGTAAATAAAAATGAAACGATACCATTGTGTATGGTTAACTTTTACATGACTTTCAACTTCGGAACTATTTGGTATACGAATTCGATAACCCATATTGCAAGGTCAAAATGTAGTTTTAAAATACGTTCGGTTGGTATTGGACAAACAGTGTTCCATTTGGAACCAAACTCTGCAGATAAAATATTGCAAACGAAATTGATGTTGGTGTAGATTTAGTTAAACTTCAAATAATTGTTCGAAACTTCAACGTTATAATTTTATAATCATTCTTCTGAAAGCATTTGAATGACAAAGCATTAGTTCTAGGTGCTAGAATATCAAGATGCTTCAAAATCTACCTGTCGACATTATTTTAAAAGTTTGCAATTTTTTATCAAACCCAGAGTTGAGAAATTTTTCGGTTACTTCAAAAAACTTCCACCTTTTAATAAAACAATACTCATTGCTGCAGCTGAACAAAGATCACCAATTGGGAGTCCTGACCTGGGAGCTTCTGGGACGATTCAGTGATTTAGATCAGAACCCTTTGCTAGCTCTTTTTGTGTGGAACAAACTGAGTGCAACCAGTATTGAATGCAGTGATAACATCAGCAGTCTTTTTGAGTTAGTGCAACTGTGAGCTTTTTCTTTTCTCCACTCTTCGCTTCATAATTGTACTCCCTGGTTGAGAACAACCGCTAAAAAATGTTTTTACGGTACCGCGACAACTTGCATCAGAAGACAACATGTGACAACTCGCAAAATTTTGAAAATTAATTTATAACGACGAAATTTTGGTAACCGGCTCTAAAGTTCGTATAAAGTCCTACTCTCTATAGGCAAGATCGCTATGTGCTGACGCGACAGCGGGGTGAGTGTACTGCGAGTTGTCTTTTATTGCGAATTGACTTTTCTTGCGAGTTGTCGCATGGTTTTTTATTGGCGGGATGAGCATTTCATACGTCATGAAAATAGTGTGAAATGTCTACGAGCGCAGTTTTATTTATAATATGAAATTCTATGTGACTACCAATTTTCTGTATATCAATATAAGAAATCTTCAAATTTGGCTTCGCATTCTTAGGTGTTTATTTTTTCAAAAAGATAAAACTACAGATTAATTGTCAATAAATATACCACTAATTTCACTGCCAAATTAATTTTATGCTTGTCTCACAGAGTTCGACAAAAAAATTTTTATACACATTTGCTTTAACAAGCTTCTAGTTGGAAAAAATCCTTGCTTTAAAAATTGGACAATTTTTGTTAATTTTTCTTATAATCTGAAATTGAAACAAATTGTTTCGGGCTCCACATAAAATAATCATTCTAATTTTTGTTTTTTTTTCATGTGAAAATATTGTGTCTGCACTAGTTTATAGAAATCAATTTGAAGATTTAAATGCAAAAACCAGCTTCTTGATAATGTTTGTTTGAGAATAAGGATGATTTTATGACTGAAAAAGAGAACAAGAAATTTTTCTTTTTAAATTGGGGTTTTGATTTTGATTTTTCTACGGTCTAATTTTTGCTTATCATACAGCTCCCATATTTTGAAGCTTTATAATTACAACTTTATAATTCAGGAGAAAATTGGTAATCAGTTTCCATAATCAGGTTGATTAGTTTTACCTTGATAAAATCAGATCTTTTAACTTTTTTGATCAAGAAAATTTTTCGTTTTTATAAAAACTATCCAGGCTGACCTGTAAACTTTGATTTTTTCTGGATCAGCAATTTTTTAGATATCTAACATTGCTAACTTTGTCTATGATCAGAAATATTCAAATCTGGTTTAGAATTGAAATTCAAGGCTGGTTAACAGCTAACTTAAAACTGAAAAAACACTGCAATAACCACGAATCTTCAGCGAACTAAGGCTGAAGTCAGTAAAAAAAGCTCACTTTAAAAACATGCAATCAAACCACAAATGAAAACAATTGAAAATTGGTACTCAAAGTCATTGATATCTTTTTATTTTAAAAACCTCCACCTAATGTTGATTACAACAACAGAGCAAAAATGAAAAGACTTCAGAGATAAATAAAAACACACCAATCGACAATTTCAGTGGTTTATAATGATATATGGAACCTGATCTAAACTATATTTTATGATTGGATAAATTAAATGTTTTACCAATGTAAAGTATTTAATATTAACCAATCACGATCCATCTAACTAACAACCCACTTATTTGTAAGTGCTGAAGTTACTTGTAATTTCAGCACCAGAGAGATTTGAATTTAACTTAGAAATTAGTTGGACTCTCCCGAGCACTTCAGCAGCCGCAATAAACCAGTATACCCTAGATCTATTGAGCCTAGCAGAGACTAGTTAAACAACCTGAGACTAGATAGTATAAGAGTAAGATTAGGATCGGTATTAGACTAAGAAGTTGCACGAATCTATCCGGCCGAAAATAAGATAGCGTGACGAGCAGACGGTGTACCCTATCCGAAATTACTCTATGAGTTATACACTCCAGTCTTAACTCATCTGGTGCGACCATAAGTCTCGAACAAGACCTTACTAGATTAGAATTAACCAAAAATAGATTAGAAATTAGACAAAAACATTTACAAAATGTTATACGACAATAATTTAATTGAAATGTCTCTCCGACTCAATAGATCAGAGCCAATATTCCGAACCATAACAGAACTACCCGGAATTGGAAGAAGACCTCGAACCAAAGACGACATACGACAAAGTAGAAACTTGCCGTATAGTTATATGATAGTTCGGCAAAAGCCAGAACAAACTTTTATATTTCGAATACTACTTGCAATGAATTTAGATTTCCATTTGCAAACATAAAACCTTGAAGTTACTCTTCAAAATCATTACAGGCGCTAAACAAAATTAATATTATACAATAACGATTGATAAAAAGATCTTAGATCGTTTTCCTAAAACTCTGCAGTAATATACAAAACATGTTTGAAAAATATTTATTGGAAAATAAAAATAAAAATTAGTAGCATGACAATAAATGGTTAGTAATCATAAATCATCCTGTTGTTCCAGCTCCATCACCTAAAACATAACAGCAATCATAAACCCACTAATATCATCAAAACACTAAATCTTTCCTTTACACACATTTAAAATTTTATTAAAACTTAAATTCACTTAATTTTAAAACCAGATCATCAAGGCTTATCCTTGGATCTTAAATCATTTTCTACTTAATAAAATCTCAAATTTGATCATCAAGGCTTATCCTTGGATCAAACAGAACAACTTTGTTCTCCCCCACCCACTTAATTAGTGTCTAACGACCTCAAACGTCGATTCACTACCCAACCCTTTCTAAAGACCTAAGACTAATAGAAATTTTTAAACAAAACTAATCATTCAAATTAGGATAAACAGTGAAGAACTTCGGTTATTCATCCTTCACTTGACCCCCCCCTCTTACCAGACCCAGGATAAATCTTAGACTTAGTAAGTTTAAAATAGTATCTAACGAACTACTCGCGTTCTAATTATACCTGAACCTTGTGGATCGATTTACTATTCTCCAACCCTTGAACACAATCACTACCCCTAAGTAAGATTAAGTAAGTTAACACCTTAGCTTATACTAGTCACGAGAAAGTAAAAATCATTCTTCGGAATCGATATACTTTTCTCTCCAACCCTGAACAAATAGACCCAGGTTAAGCTAACCAAAAAATCGTAAGAACTAACAGTTTAAGAAAATAGAAACCATTTAACAACCTTTTGCATCCGTCATTCTAAACCTTATGTCATTTAAAAACCTAGGAAATAAACAAACAATCGTTTTACACAATTGTGAAATAGATAACAAAAAATACGACCTTGTAATCACACCTCATACACAAACAGTTGGATACATTCGCACAAAACGACAAACACTAAAGAGGAAAATAATAACTAAACAAAGACAAATAACACGAAAAAGATTTTCAAAAAATCGAAACGCATTTTCAGAATCAGAAACCAACAGTTTAGACGAACTTTACAAACTAAAAGAATCAATAGATAAAAATTGCCCACTTCACGATCAACTATATTTTTCTGACTCAGAAACAACTTCAAATTCATCACAAAGAGGAAAAAGAAGAATAAAAAAACAGTACAAACACAAACCAGTACATTTATACAATTGGAATCAACCAATTCGACACATTAATAATTACATATTAACAGTCATCGAACGGAAAAATGAGTTCAACACACACCCCAGGTGACGAAACTCCAGATGATGATGAAATCTTTCCTTTTATAGTAGACGCAGATACTGATAGAGGACAACACATATTTTGTCAAAATTTACTCGTAAATTTATTTGAACCCGGAATCAGTCCATGTAAAACAGAGTTCCCCGATGTAAAAATCAAAAGACAAATCATAGACCACTACTTAAAAGATATATGCAACATAACACAACAGTATGGAATCTACTCCATAGAATTCACTTCCCCAAACCATAATAATAGAACATATACTATTCAAACAGACGATCTTGACTTAGAATTTTCAAAAGTTTTTTCAGAATATATAAAAAGCATCCAATACCATAACTCACAAAGAGCAAACTCCATTTTCACCAATGAAGTTTTCGCAATAATATATAGTTATATTTCGATATTAGAAAATGAACTCCCATTAACAAATGTCTCACCGACAGAAACATCTAAACATTTAAGAGTACGACATGAAATCACATTACTCTCTAGTTATTTAAACATCATTAAAGAAAATTTCACGAAAGACGACGTTTCACAACATACAAAACACGATCTACAAAAAATTTTGGCATGGTTCATAATAGATTATTTCACACACAATATTGATTTAATTGCACAAGCAAGAAAAAATTTTAGACCCCAAAATTCGAACGATGATACCGCTATCACAGAACAATCAGATTATGTTTGGGACCCCGAATGGTCTCATCCCGCATTTATAAGCTTCCCACAATCAATCTCAAGTCAAGCAATAAGTACGATATCTTACATAAGAGATTATGTAAAAGTAATACCATTAACCATTGATGCAACACCATTAAACTATAATACATTTTTACCCGATACACAAAATAATAGTTTAAACTCTACAGTCATACACAACGAAAACCTCAATGGAACTAGGAATCTTACTCAACAAGATATACAGACACCATCACACTTCATAAATGAAGAAATTGTACACACAACAACTACACAACAAAGTATTTCACCAATACGCCCGAATTTAACAACACCAAGAAATACAAATCCTTCACAAACACAGGTAACCTTACAATCAACCGTTAAACCTTCGGTTGCTCCAAAATATTCACATATGGATTACCAAACATATAGACCCATGACAATACCATCAAAAACACGCAAAACATTCACTAGAAACAACTTTACAGACCATAATTATAATTATACACATCCGTCAAAAACAAATTATCAACCACAAAGGAATTTTAATCAATATACAAAACCTCGAAACTGGGATAACCCAACGGCCCAATATAATTCCAAAAATTTTCAACCAAATCCTCCACAGGATCGCAGTGAAAATTACCCATTTTTTCAACAAAATAAAAATAAAAAACAGACATCTTATCAAATGGATTATTTATCCTCAGATGATGATTTCATACAACCAGATATATTTACACCAAATACTCAAGAATATCGTAGACAAGGAATACAGAGAACACGTACAAATCATAGAAATTTTTCTCCACAACCAATAGATGCACAACATCAACAACCAATTCAACAACAAAATCTAATTAATACACAATCTTTTCAACCAATTCAACAACAAAATCCAATGACTGCACACTCGTATCAAGCATCACAAATGCAAAATGAAATACCACTCCCATATTATCTCCAACAACATGAAATAACAAGAAACCAACTTTCGAATTTTTCTCAAATGCCAAATGCAGCAGAATCATTACAAATGACAATGAATCCATACCTTATGGGTGGATCATCAATAACATCAAATAAACCTTTAATGGTTTTCACAGGAACAGACCCTGAATACTCTGTAGAAGATTATTTAAATGCAGTAACAGCAAACCTGATTTTAAATATTGGACCTGAACCAATTAATACGCCACTACATCAAAACTGGATACATCGACGCACAGCGTTAATACAAACAACCTTAGATGGCGCAGCCCAAAAATGGTTTTCAGTACTACCTCTAGAAATAAAATCAAACTGGAAAAGATTTACACAAGAATTTTCAAAAATGTTTGACTCCGAAAGAAACAAACAACAACAAAGAGTTTTATGTAATGAAATTCGCAGATTACCAAACGAAACCATCAAGCAAATAGCAGTACGAATCGAAACACTAGTTCGAAAAGCATATTCATTAAATACACATGACTATAAAAACACAAAGATGACAGAAATCTTAATGATGACCTTAACACCACAATTAAGGAAAATAGCAATAAAAAAGAGAGCATCCCATCCTTCTTCAATTCGAGAACCCGATTTAGATTTTCGAAAACTAGTAGACAAATTAGAACAAGCAGAAATCACGATGAAACTAGAAGAAACGGAAAATCTGAAATTACAATACGTTAACAGAATTGAAACGACTCCCACTAATATTAATAATATACAGGAATCAGAGACAGACCTCGTTGAAAAAATCACTGAAATACTCAATATTTACGAAAAGAACCCAAACTTTAAAGGCAAACCATCTTTCAAAAAATGGTGTAATTATTGCCGACGATACGGACATAGTATTTCCGAATGTAGACAAAAACAGCAAGATAGTCAAAATAAACCTCAAAAATACAAAGAACCAAATAAATCATTCTATCAATACATGAAAAAAGATCAAAATCTACCAAACAAAAATGTATACAGCAACAACAGTTCAGGAAAGCCACTTCCGAACAATACAAGTTATACAAGAAATCAATCCCCATATAACTCAAGTTATAGAGGAAGATCACCAGAACGAAGAAACACGCAAAATTCATCACAAAATCACTACAATAGACCAAATAGTCGAAATAACTACTCCAGATCAAATTCAAATACACAACGATTTGTTTCTAGATCTAATTCCCAATCAAGAAATAACTACTATCCAAACAACCAATCACGAAATTCATCATACAATAGGAATAGAAACTACTCCTATAATCGAAATAGAAGTTATTCAAACAACCGAAACCAGAATTACCCGAATAATCGATCAAGGAATAACTCATATAATAGATCGAACTATAACAGACCAAACAATAATTACCAAAACAGATCACGAAATAATTCACAAAATCGACACTCAAGTTATAATAATCGTTATAGAAATTATTCCCAATCACCACACCAGAATAATAATAACTATAATAATTCTAATAATCGCCACAGAAGTAGTACACCTAAACATCAAAGACAAATCAATCAAGTACAATCTAACCCAGAAACAACATCAGACCCTCCAGGTATTGATGACACAGTAACTGATACGTTACAACTCAATCAAATAAACTGTACATCATCAGATTCAGAAAGTGATACTGAAAACACTCTTTCTATCAATATGATAAAAGTCGAAAATGACTATGAATCTGTCATATATGAACAACCCTTTCCATCACACATATATGAAAATCAATCAGAATTTCTTCAAAATTATTACACTACACCCATAAATTCCACACCAACGACGCAAGAAACAAACGAGATTAACACTACAGATCAAACCAATAAAAATACCAAAACAAAATGCTTGAATACAAACCACATTTATCAAAATATACAAAAAGAACAACCCAAAGAAAAAATTTGGACAATACCATTTCTCTTAGAAAGCCCAAGAAATAAAGAATTTCAACCACCAGACCTTGAAATAGATTTTTTAATTGATTCAGGAGCAGAATCAAACATAATAAACATCCCCACATGGAATGAAATAAAAACTTTACACCCAAAGCTAACACCTCTTGAAACCTCCAGCAAACTAGCAACAGCACAAGGATCAACATTGATAAACTACGGAAAAATCCAATTATTTCTCCTTCCCACCAGAACAATGGAACAAAGCAAAATTTTAAATAAGCCATTTAAACAAATATTCCATATCACTGACATTAAATATAATATCATTGGAATACCATTTATTTCGAAGTATATACCAACAATTAACATACTAAATAGTAAAATATTAATCAAAGATAAATATACAAAAACAAAAGAAACATCCTTAACATTTTTTCAAAGATTAAATAAACAACCACCATTCTTTTCAAAATTCTATCCGATATTTAACCAACAAAGAAAACACCTGAAACCACTATCAGGAAACATCTATAATTTTTCAATCAAACAAGTTCACCAATATGATAAAGAACAAAACAAACAAAAATTTTATATGTCAGATTTTGAATTCAAACCTATTCATAAATTCTTCAAAATCACAATCTCTTCAATAAAATATTTAAAAAATTCGAATTCAGATATTATTTCCTTACATGTTTATAACAACACACCTTACCAAGTAACATTACCTTTAGGACTTTTAGGATATTGTGAAACCAACGCTACAATATCACCAATACACGAAAAAGCCTATCGCGTAAATAATATACTCCAATTACTAGATATTTGCCAATCTACAATTCTTAATGAAGAATTATCTATAAATAATATTATAAGTAACGAAAACAGAAATACGGATTATTTCACAAAAACTCCATATTTCAAACCTACATTCAACATAAGTAACTACACAGAGGACCAACAAAAATTTTTAACAATGTTTAATTTCCAACATTCACAAATAACACAAGACGAATTCGAAAAATTAGCCAAACAGCTAATTAAATATTCATCAGTCTATGCAACATCAAAATTCGATGTTGGAAAAATCAGTTCATCACTACATCTCCCGTTAAAACCAGACGCAGTTTTCAAAAAACAGAGAGCAAGTAAAGTACCAATTCACTTACATGATAAAGTGAACAGATTACTCGATATTTTAGAACAGTACAATATTATATCACCAGTTAATAAAGAAGAACAACCAAAAGGCAACACATTCATCAACCCCGTTATCATTCTAGCTAAAGGAGAATCATTAAAAATCGTTCTCGACGCTATATACCTCAATTCACTCATAGATGAATCAAAATGTAATTGGCCCATTGAACCAATACAAGTTATTTTAACAAAAATAAACGGCAAATACTTTACAACCGCCGATATGAATAGTGCATACAATCAAATGCCACTAGATGAACAATCACGACGTTTAACACAATTTGTTATCGGAAACCAACAATATGAATTTAACCGCTTATTCTATGGAATATCCATAGGACCAGCAGCATTTTCAGCTTTTATGAGCAAAATTTTTAGACCACTAATACTCAAGAAAAACGCAATCACCTATTTAGACGATGTTTTTATGCAATCACAAACAAAAGACGAAATGTTCAAAGTTTTAGAAAAATATCACCAAATACTTCAGAACGAAAATCTGAAGGCCGCCCCCGATAAATCACACTTCTTTTTGACAAAAGTTAAATTCTTAGGACATAATATAGAAAGAAAAACAATCACTCCATTGAAATCACGCATTGACGCTATTCAAAAACTTCAACCACCAACAAATAAAAAGAAAATCCAAGAATTTCTTGGAATGTTAAACTTTTTAAGTAAATATGTTTATAAAATGCAATTATATCTACGACCATTTTATAACATCCTTAGACAACAAAATAATTTTGAATGGAACATAGAACATCAAACACGATTCGAAGAAATAAAGAAACTTTTAACTGAACAAATTTCAAACACAATTCCAGACCCTGATCAACCATTTTATGCAATGTGCGATGCTTCGAACTTTGGCATCGGTGCAGCACTATTACAATCACATAATGGTACAAATAAAATGAATCTCATATCAGCAAATTCTCGATTATTCACTCAAGCAGAGCTACGACTCTCAACTCTAATGAGAGAATGTACAGCCATAATATATACACTGACAGAATATGAATTTCTGATACTTGGATCAAAACATCCCACAGTTCTATTCACAGATCAATAACCAATCATCTTTCTTTTTACACAAAAGTCTAATCCAAACCACCGAGTTTACAGATTTCAACTAATTCTAATGAAATTTCCAAACTTACATATAGTTTGGACTGCAGGAAAAAATCTTGCATTACCAGACACCTTAAGTCGAAATACACCACCTGAATTACTTACACGAAAAACAACAGTTGAAATACCCAAAAACATAAAATTCTACCTTGCAGAAAACGAAACATCACCCCGATTAGAATGCAAATATGCAGTAAAAACTGATATTGAACAATCACAAATAAATAATTTACAACATTTCCCACTTTATTTAGATTGTCAAAATAATCATTATGAAGTTGATCTACTTGGAACATCAACTTTCAAACCAATCCCATTTTCCCAATGGATAAAAAATAACACCCAACAAAAACGAACAAAACAACACCCGCCTAAGAAAGACAATTTTCCACTAATTGAAAAAGAAGATTTAACTGATAGAATAAATTTATCAGGACCACAAACAAATGATTCAAAATACACA
Source organism: Symsagittifera roscoffensis (assembly GCF_963678635.1). Taxonomy (NCBI): domain Eukaryota; kingdom Metazoa; phylum Xenacoelomorpha; order Acoela; family Convolutidae; genus Symsagittifera; species Symsagittifera roscoffensis. Next base: position 47,810,301 of record NC_087067.1, read on the forward strand.
ATAAATCAAGTTTTTGACCTCCATGACCCACTTGATACAATACCCTTATCTAAATTAGAAATCGAAAACATTTTTCTCCCCCCAACAGAATCAATTACAATTTCAACACTGAAACAATATCAAAACCTTGACCCAGTAATTCGACAACTGAAATCATGGCACAAATATAAAACTAAACCTATCAAAGCAGATTCAACCATTCTAGGAAACAAAACACTCCTCCGATACTTTCGCAAATTTAACAACACAACAATTAACGAAAATACAGACCTTTTAGAGTATAACCTGAATGAATCTACAGTTCCATGTCTCCCTTTAAGTATGATTCTTATAGCTTTTAATATTTCACATACACAAAATATTAAAGGACACTCTGGATCAGAAAAAACATATTCAAATTTTATACAAAATTTTTACTTCCCAAATGCACCAATCTGGATAAAAGTACTATGCAATGATTGTATAATATGTCAGCTAAATAAACCTTACCCAAATCAAAAACAAATAGCACAAAAACAAGATTTTAAAGGACAAAGTTTGTACTTTAATCACCGTATCTCATTTGATACTAAAGGCCCAATTTCACCCTCATCAGAAGGAAACTCCTACATTATGGTAATTGTTGACGCATTCACACACTATGTAGCACTTAACCCAGTACCACATTGTTCGGACTACCAGAAATTTTAGTTACAGACAACGGTACAGAATTCATAAATAATGAAATAATAACACTATGTCATTTATACAACATTAAACACAAACCACGTACATCTCATGCACCTTGGACAAACGGCTTAGTCGAAGGTATGAACCGTTCACTACAAGAATATCTTAGATGTATCATCAACGGAAATGATACAAAATATACCGAATGGTCAGCAGATGTAAAATTATTTCCCTTAGCATATAACTCACAAATTACGACAACACTAGGAATGTCACCATATGAAATGGTTTTTAACCAAAAACCACGCAAACCAATAATGTTTACAGCAAATTCTCATAAAAACGCACAAGGTTATTGTCAACCAAATAAAGACTCAATTTGTTATAACCTACCTTTACATACACACGATGAAGATCATTTTCATCACCCACAAATTCTTAAATTAGCCTCCGGTACACACACCGAATGGATTTTAAATAGAGATAAGAAACACAATGAAATTTACCAAAAAATAACGAAAAAGTTATTACAAAGACAAAACATAAATGAACAAATCAATTCACGTTTTACACCAGCTTCCGATTTAAAAATTGGAACATTCGTTCTCATACCTAATTTTAATACTCAAAAAGGAATTTCTAAAAAATTACAACCCCTCCGAAAAGGACCCTACCAAATAATTGCAAGACCCACTGATGTCACATATAAAATTACCGACTCCAATAAAAAAGAAATCGTTCAGCACCGAAACAACCTATTACCTTACTACCCAAAAGAATACGCACTCCGCGAATTAACCCAATTATATTCCTTCACAGGATTAAAAATAATTCAAAATGAACCACATCTGAAAAACACAGAACAAAATGATAACCCCACCGAAAATCAAAACACAAAACCAACCGCCACCAAAAACAATACACAAAACCATAAAGAATCTCCAAAACAAAGAAAAAATAGAAAAATGACAGAACAAATAATACCCCAAGAAGAAATAGACAAATCAGAACATAGAAAAACAACAAGACTCCGAAATCAACCACGTAAAAACTACAAAATGTTCATCCCCCAATCTAAAATATTAAAGAAAGTAGAATTTAAAAAGTAATTTTAAGATTTTATACTTCACAATCTTGAAACCTCCGTAACATTTTTCATTTCAATTTTTCAAAATAACATGCTCACAAGTACGCAATAATTCTAGTTCAAAATAAACCAATAGGATTCATCCAATCCGCCACTTTCTCTAACTCAAACTAAGATCAATTAGACGAATAATCTAGAACTCCAGGCACATCTCTAACTATAACTTTACAACCTCCAGGTCAAAAATAAGCAAACCACTCCAACTTGACAGCTAAAATAAATATCACCATAATACCGTACCCCTCCCTTATCTAATAACCCAAAGATCAACAATATTTCCCCAACTCAGACCACGAATACCCCCAAAACAAATTTGATAACTTAGCCTAAAGTAACAAAATGAAGATTTTAATTAGCCTAAAGTATAAAAATCTCACCATACCCCGGATCATTTGACAAACAAAAATAAAGAAAAAGACGACCTCCCAGTCACCATAAAAATTGCCCCAACAAATTTTTACAAAACTCAACCCACTTATCAAAAAACTAATAAATAATTCGACCACACTAGAAAATCGCCTCAAACAGCAAAAAATATTCGACCAAGAGATCATTTCTTAAATGCTCTTCTCTCAAACAGTTGCTCAAATACTTATAAATTTTAAACATTTTTTTTCAATACTTGAAGCCTTTATAATATTTCTTTTTGATATACTTGAATATTTTCTAATAATCCTAATCATTTTTTGTAACATTTTTTTAATTTTCTACACTATACTCGAACTATTCCTCCAACTTTCCAAAACCCTTGAATATATCCACAGGTACGATTTTAACAACTTGTCTAAATGATACGAACAATTTTCAGTAGAACTGATATTTTTTTATTGTTTGTAATTTTCATAACATTTTTATCATCCCTCATTTTGACCATATGTAAATGTATAAAGAAAGCAATCATCACATTTGCCCTAGCAACAATTTTCCTAATTATTTTTTTGGAAGAATATTATAATAAACACAAAATTTCTCACTAAAGTAATAATCCAAAAAACCATCAAAAATTGCTACCCAACAGTCACAAAGTCAGTCTTCACCGACATCATCCCAAGATAACCAAACACCACCTTCAACTACTCAAAATCCTCAAACATCTACACGAATTTCTTTTCAAGATAATCCATACACTTTTGAAGAACGGCACGCTCGTTTATCTGAACCACTAGAACCAGTTCAACGACAAGCATCTCTAAGTGAACCAACATATAATCTTTACCCAACACTACCACAAGAACTAAGTAGATTACGAAACCTTAGTCAAAACCAAAACACAACAGAAATAAATAGACAAATTATACATCCTCGACGAAATAGAAATTTTCAAACTCCCCGAGTTCATTTCGAAATACCTCAATCACCATCACAAACCACTCCAGAAAACACCACTGGTATCACACCAGAAACTCCTACACTTTTTTCACAACGAAGCACTTCAAGTCTACCATCAGATTACTTAGGTTCAACACCAACATCTGAACAAATACGTGAAAATCCCTTTAACCCCCCAAACCAAACATCACGATTTCCATATTGGACTACACATTCATTTACACAAGGTGAACCAAATTTAGTCAATGACCCCATAGATATTTCTACGGATACAACAACATCCTCATCACTACCAGAAACATTATCACTACCATCAACACCATCAATAAGCCAATTTTCACCACCACCCTTTAACTTAAATTTTCCAAATAATCTCGACGCCAGATATCGAGAACAATCATCAATAAATATTCCTTTAAGATTAGATTGGAATACATTTACAGCACCTCCACCACTATTTGGACAACATCAAGAAAGTAACCGCCTTCATAACTGGGCACTTAATAGATTACAATATCGCCAAGATATTCACAACGATATCCGTGATCACAATATTCAAATACTCCAACAAAACAGTTTACAATTAAAGTTTGAAATCACAGTTAAGTTAAATAATATTACCCAACATCCCTACCCATTAAATCCACCTAACATAACAGCTCAATCACTACCACCACCGTTTATAACTACTGAAGTAATATACAAATACGACAGATATACCAAAAACACAATTGGTTACATTACATTTTATAACCCATACTCAGGATTATCATACACATGTATATTCTAAAATTATTAATTTTTTTCCAACTCCTTTTTTTAGTAACCTCAAATCAAAACATAAACCCTTCCCCCCGTACAGGACCACAAGATTTATTAGTAACACATTACGATTGTGAAGAAAATGAACAAAAAACACTACACAAATATGCAATAAATCAAGTATCACAATGTGAAACAGAACCACAAGCTATAGAAACCACAAATGTAATAGCAACACTCTATTCAAAAGCCCGAGCAACAACAGTTACAGGTTATAAATTCACAGCAACATTTTCCGAAAAGAAAGTACATTGTTCACAAGTCTCGAACGGAAACAAAAACCGACTTGACCATGAATCATTCTATCAAAGTAATATAGAACGTCTTTTACATCTCAATCCCGACGATTGTAAAAATGAATTACTTAGACTAAACATCACACAAAATAAAAACTCCCAAAGAAAATTAGTTAATTTTCAAGTTTTTTCAGACTCTGTACATCAATCACAACTTGAAAGACACCAAGGACATATAAAACTAGACGAAAAATACCCGTATAACGGCGCACACGGACGATTAACCTATGACCTACATGATAAACATTGGATACCACACATTGGTATAAATAACCCATCAAACTGCAAAGCAGACACAAAAAATAAAGGATACCAAGAAATAATGTTTTTCGATTGGAAAATACAACTCGAAAAAATACAACTAACACGAGATTTATCAGATAACACAATGATCTATCAAGGAATCCGATTACCTTGTAAAAATGATCAAGGTTATTGCGACCCTACAACGAGAACACAAGCAACAATTGTTTGGTTCCCCGAAGATACATGTACAACATTTCAAGTAGCAAAAATACACGCTCGTATGATAAAATTTCACGAAAAATATTTTATACAATCAATTCCATATGAACAAGTCCATCCATCACGAAAACTAAGTTCTAATTTTAGAAACATAGACAATATAGAAAACAAATTAACACGTTTCCAAATATATCAAGAAACAGAACTTGCATGTAAATACAGGAATCCACTTCACAGAACACAATACTCTGAAATATTAGTTGAATACGAAAAAGGATTCGACATGACCACTGGAAAAGTAAAAATCGACCCATATGCCACAGGTCATCCTCTAAACGAAGGAACATCCTATATACCAGTTAATTTTGAAAAAAGCAACGGACAACCTGGTGGACATCTAAAACCCCATGACACCAGAAGCACACGCTTACAAGAATTATCACTAATGAATACTACCTATTTCGGTAATATCCACTATGATATTCATTTAGATATGAAACTAGATTATACAATTAGCCGCATTTTTCAAGAAATGTCACTCTCCGAATTAGAAACACTACACCAACTATGCGAATTAGAACGAACACAAATATTACAATCACTTGCACTAGCAGTATTAAAAATACCCTACGCAGGATACTTATTATCAGGAAATAGATCAAATTTTTTAGACTACGAAGGAAACATCTTATGGTTTTATACTTGTACTAAAAAAGTATCACCACTATACGTTTTTGAAGATAAACGATGTTATAAAAGAATCCCTATCTTTTATAAGAATAAAGTACATTTCGTGGATACACTTTCACGAAGAACCTATTTCTGGGATACCGCAGTCCCATGTGGATCAGAAAATAGCCACAATGTAGTACAACTAAACCCTGATGAAAATAAATATTATCTTCTCACTCCATATCCCACATTAATGCAATCACTCAAAAAATTTTCACCAGAAAGCATTCGCGCTATCGCTCGAAACCCAAATATAGACTTACAATCAATAGGAATCTATTCAAAATCAGATATTCAACATCACATTAGAACGCAACAATTCCAAGAATTATTAACACAAATGGACACTATACAAAGACAATCAATTGACCAAAATCTACGCAAACTTGCAGAAACCGCAGGTTTTGCCGATATCTACACACAAGACTATAGCGGATATTTTAAAGACATTAAAGATTATATATATCTAAACGGTGAAAAATACCGTCCCCAAGATATATCACCAATTAACATTTTTAGCTTTGTTACACTCAAAAATGAGATCCTCGATTTTCTAGGATGGCCCTACTACATCTTAGAAAAATTGACTATTTTATACGCAATGTTTAACTTTTTTGGATTTCCTTTCTCACTCTTAAAAGGAATCTACAATACATGTGCTATACACACACAAGTAAACAGACAAGCAAGCGTAGCACGCATACTCTTTGCAGGATTTTTTGGAATTTTTTCCACATCTATAAACAAAATTCTTTTAGACGCACAAATAAAAGAATATAACACAAAAATAGCAACACGACAAAATACATACGACGAAGAACATAACAATGTCGACACACAGCCAACGGCACCACAATTACCACCCCTACCAAATAACCATCCACTATCCCTGGTCCCACGAAATTTTCGACATTTAGCAATCACACATAATCCAAATTTTCGACTCAATACATCGCAAAGTCCCGTCCAACATATAATGACACATCAATCACAAGATGATAATACTTATGAACAAATTATTGAACAGCCCCATACCACCGCTTTTCAATCTCAAAATAATAATTTTTTTAGCCCACGATGAGCCGCCAACTTGGATCACTACACCGATCAAATTCCCACCCAACCAATCTTACCTCTCCAATCCCAATAATACCACTTTTTGCTTTTCCGCCACCCGATTTTCCATCTAGCAATGTAACATCAGGCATGAATTCCGACACTAACTCACATATTTCAGTTTTATACTCCATCTCACAACTAAATAACCCGAATATTGAAACCCCCGATGAATTTGCCGACTCAGAACCATCCCCATCCAATAATTTTCATAACCCTTCTAATTTTTCTCAACCTCCTTTTCAACCCATATTATCCAATAACCCTGACCCAATCACTCCCACACCCTCTTATGCTTCCCAAGTTACCCCAACCTACTCCTCATACCATTCTGACCAATCATCTCATTCTCCAGACACCCCCCGAATCTCCCCAGAGCTAGATAATTTTATTACCCTTCAACAACAACCCTACCACCTTAACACCCCGACCATAAACCAAATCTCCTCCACTACAAATTCATCCAATCCCCCTACACCCTCTTCAAATTATACTGAATCATTAACACCATCATCCACATCCACTATATCTTCACTAAACACTAATAGAGCTTACCGCACTTTTAAATGAAAATTCCCCAACCATCCTTTCCCAGCAAAACCAGGAACAGCCCGTGAATACATCAACCACCCCCAGCATACTAACACTAAAGAATTTTTAGCTATCACTTTACCCTCGTTTCCACAATACACCTTAAACACCCCTCACGACGCTAACGAAACACGCAACTTTGTAGATGAATACGTTTTAATGCCCACTCTCTCTTGGACCTCATACTATCATTTCACTAACCCTCTTTGCTTACCTTTATCCAGCACTTCCATCGATATAGAACGAAACAAAGACATGCTATATCGACTAACTACACCACTAACCGCTAGACAGTTTACTTACGTTGGATATAAAAAATCACTAAAAATACACACTGCACCTAGAGCTAATGAATATACACTAGAATACTACGATCACAACATCATCAGAGCTAACCAAGATCAATTCTTAGACGACGATCGCTTCGCTAATCCACAAATCACCGAGAAATTTTTCATCAAGACACCATATGTATTTACACTAAACATCTTCGACCGAAAGTTTGATCACATTATTTCAGAAGCACTAACAAACACACAAGCATACGAAAGTTTTAAAGAACGCTTCCAAATCTTTTCACTAACCTTTCATTTCCTTGCACCACACGAAAGAGATTTGCACTGCTCACATGATATTATGTTGCGCACTAAACAAACACATACATACAGTTACTATCGTTTCATCCAAAATCACTTTGACCTCCACACACCCTCTAGACAACCACACCATCGTTTTCAATTCATCAATTCAAAATACACTTCACCGTATTTCCTAAATTTCACATATTGTATTAAAGACACTAACCTCCATGGTATTCTTCGTAATTATGACCCCATAACCCAAATGTACATTTTCTGCCCCATCACCAAGACCTTCAACGCCGAAGAATCCCGACCCTTCCTTATCCCGCACGAGTTTGTACAGCCTATAGAAATCCCAATTTTAGAATTCATCCACAACACTAAATTTAACCACAAATTATATAACTTAATCCAAAACACACCTTATGAGTTTGCAGTAGGCACTGAAGAACTAACCACTATTAAGGCACTTCAATTGCTTTGACCACTGCTTCAGACTAAAAATATCATCCGCATTCTAGCTAAACTACTAACAACTTCAGAACTAATTCACGACATCTTCCCCCACGGTTTTTTCCCCGACGACTAACAGGTAAGTATGAATTAAGTAAATATTACTAACTAATTACAGTATTAAAAACTCACCATTCTTTATTCATGTTTTCCTTAGATTTTTAGCCTTCATCCGACGATCACCTACAAAAACCACAAAAGACAAATAAAAATCGCAAATTTCATCAAACAGATTTCAAAAATTCTATTAATCTCTTACACTCATAAATTTATAAATTTAATACCAATGCAGTAAATTCATCTATAATATTTTCCCCCAAAGCAGTAAATCTAATTATGATGAAAATTTGTATCTTAAAATTCCCCCATAACTAGCAGTAAATTTCCAAATTCTATGCAGTAAATTAATAAAATGCAATTGCAGTACTAACCTTTTGATATTTTCATTCATTCGCACAGAAATTCTATCCACACTCGCACAGCTCGCCCACGAAGAATTGTTTAAAATAATGAATTTCAGTTTCAAGTTTTCACACTCAACAACTCTAACATATAATAACATGTTTCAAATTTTCCTTTAATCCGGTTAGAAAGGAATCATATACTAAACAAAACTAACCAACGCAGCTTACTAAATACCACAAATCATAGAATAACAGCATGACTTAGAAAAGGAAACCAACGGTACCCAAACCGGATTAACCCAGTTTAAAACTGGATAATTCATTCTTTTGAAGACTATTACAAAGTCTTAGAAAGAAATAATAAAACACAAAAAAGTCGAAAGACAAACCCATACCACGAACAATTTACTTTTTGGAAAAAGGACACAACCAACGAAACATAAGAAAAACCACAACAAACCCAACATAAAACGTTGTCACATAACAGGACCCCTCACAAAAACCGCATGAAATCATACTCCCACTCCTGGCCTAACCCACCAGAAGAGGACGTCCTGAGCATGCTCTATAGCCGGCCTAACCCACCGCGCTACATCCACGCTTTGTGACCACACCTCTATTTTTAATAAGAGCTACTCAAGTGTGAGTAACTCTTCAAAATAACCGAACTAAAACAAAAAGCTTTTGTGAAAACAACTAACTAAAATCATTATTAAAAAATATTAAACTAATAAAAGTTTTATAAAATGTAAAATCACATGATGCAATATATAGATCAGAATACAACACCAAGGACGAACATCAAAAGACAAGACGACCCCACTACACTCGAGAGAGAATGACCAACTACAATCAATATGCCGCTCACAATCACAACTCAAAGGATTTAGAGTACGACTTGACCTCGCAGAAAAGGACTTCATTGAACTAGACCAATGACCACCTCGATGACCCAAGTGTACGTACAGATCCGAGTAACCAGGCATCCCCTCCACGCACAATCTCCACGCCATTCCCAAGCTAGATCAGACACAAAAGAAGTTCTCCCCGAAGAACAGAAAAACCTGACATAGCCAACCATTCTGAAATCAGAATTGATTTTGTTGCAGAGACTCAGTCGTTGTCACAAGAAGAACACAACGTCTTATGTCCCTAACTCCAGCTTCCTGAAACTTCATTAACAAAGAAGAAGCGGAAGAAAATTATGATGTTCACCAAATACCAATGTCCATCATCCATCCTTGAATTACAGAAGAACTGTTCTAAAAAACTCTGTAAAACCCGGATGGGTGGAACCTGATCTAAACTATATTTTATGATTGGATAAATTAAATGTTTTACCAATGTAAAGTATTTAATATTAACCAATCACGATCCATCTAACTAACAACCCACTTATTTGTAAGTGCTGAAGTTACTTGTAATTTCAGCACCAGAGAGATTTGAATTTAACTTAGAAATTAGTTGGACTCTCCCGAGCACTTCAGCAGCCGCAATAAACCAGTATACCCTAGATCTATTGAGCCTAGCAGAGACTAGTTAAACAACCTGAGACTAGATAGTAAAAGAGTAAGATTAGGATCGGTATTAGACTAAGAAGTTGCACGAATCTATCCGGCCGAAAATAAGATAGCGTGACGAGCAGACGGTGTACCCTATCCGAAATTACTCTATGAGTTATACACTCCAGTCTTAACTCATATAATTCGATCGTGTTATTGACATCGTGCGCAAATGTTCAAATACCGGTTCTACCGGAATTTTTGTTTTTCATTTTTTGACACTGATATAATGCCTAGAGGATATTCATCAAATTGGATGTTTGTTGCGATCAAAGAAAAAAAAATTTCGAGGTGTTTTGTTTGGTCCAAAGTTCACTTTAGATCAAACTAGATGAAAACAGCGTAGCGAACAAATACACAGCGCGGCTTTTTTTTGCGGCGGCCGAAAATGGCCACGTTTTTCTACAACTTTTATCTCGTAAAAATTTAAATTTTACGTAGAAAAAGTTGTGGAAAAACGTGGCCATTTTCAATTGGTTTCAAAGTTGGTTTTCAAGTGTAAGTTAGTTTCAAAAACAGACAAACAGATTGCTGATTTTATGTTTTTTTTCTAAATTATGAGAAGTTATTTATTACTTTGACAATTCACAATAAAAAGAATTCCAGAGTTTTGATTTTTTGAACTACTTTTTTAAGCAGCGTTGTTTCATAAAAAAGTTGTTTCATGAAATAATGATACCTGATTATTGCTGAAAATTTTATCTATGAAAAACACTGATCATTGCTAAGATTTTCATAAAAAATGTCCTTGTCTCTGATCCAGCGATAGTTATCAATGACATGCCAACCCCGATAATCAAAGATTTTTAAAGAACCTAAAACATTAGGGCTAGCGTTCTTTCGTTTTTTACATATTTGAAATTGTATGACTTCCATGTTTTTGGGTGTCAACCCGGCTTTTTGTGATTTAGCGGGGGAAAAAGAGGAAAAGTGAGAGTTCATTACTTCGTGGAACACGCGTATTTTATTTTTAAACAGTTTAAATTGTGCCAAAATACTGGCTTGCACCTAAAAACAGGTTTTCTGGTCAAAACCTTACAAAACAACCCAAAATCATAGTTTTTTTTCAAATTTTATTTGCAGCGCAAAAAATTTAGCAAAATTGGATTTTTTAAAATTTTTCAGGAGAACAAGGAAAACCAATTTAGTCGACCTTATAAAAATTGTCGAAATTTTTTCTTTTTTGGAAATCTGATGATTAGAAGATCGAGAAGATCTTTCAAAGTCTGAAATTGATGAAGGACTCTTACGAGGTAATAAAAAAAATTGGCTGAAATTTTTTAAAGTGATATTGAGAAGAAGTTTGTTCCGTTCGAGGAGCATTGTACATTTACATAGGATGGTAGCAAAATAATTGGGTAGGCAGCTGAAAGCTAATAAATTTGTTTTAAAAAATGGAAACATTGATAGCTATCATTTGTTCTTTTTAAATGGTCGCCCACGACTTTTGACTGCTAGTGTCCACATCTTTGAGTCAGCTGCTGGTTAAAAAATTTTTTAAAAAGTTTGTACAACATTGCCTGACTAAGATTATGACTATTTATCCACCGGTGAAAGGACCAACAAAAGAGCTGTTGTGCCCAACTCAAGGCGAACCGCTGTTGTGCCCCTACAAGCCTTTTTTTGTTTTTTTTTGTCGGCTGGGTAATGTTGCTTCAGCCGCAAGCAACGGGCACGGATCATGTTGGGCCTCGAACATCCGACCATTCTCCACCACGATATGTTTATTTTCTCGAAAGTTATGCCCGCATTATTTATTTTCAAACGGGCGGCCAGTTGCTGACGAATAATTTAAAAAATAATAATCTTGCAGCATTTATTGTAATAATCCGCTGTTTGCCAATAATTGTCACCAACGAAATGTAACTGCTTTTGCCCACATTGCAAAGTTATATTATAAGCGTTTTGGTTGTTTTCAGGTGTGAACTACGTCACAACGAGTGTCTGAAAACTCTGCCAATGTCGATCATTACAAGCACGTAAGCAAGAAGAATTGATCGTTTTGACATCTTGGTATCCCCTGCATTTATCTGGTTCAATAGTTTATTGCCGGTAGTTCTAAATCAAAGTATTTTGTTACAAAATGTTTGAGACAACCCTTAGAAAGTTATTAAAATTGTCTGATGACTCTATGGATGATTTTTGGCAGAGATATGACCCGGGTTACGTAGGACCTGAACAAACTGCTAATTTTTCGAAGATATTGATCAAAAAATTGATCACTTAAGTAACTTATCGTCTAAGAAAAAACCTATTTGACCAACTTGTCCATTTCATTTTAAAAAAAATCCAACACAATGGACCAAAAAGTATTTAATTAATCTTTTTTTATAAGTTTTAGGGTCACTGATAATTTATTGCCTTGTGGAACAGTTCTCTGTTTCGATTCAAATTCAGACCAAGGTCTGCTTTGCTGCTATACCAGCGAAAAAACCCTCCTCATGCTTAAAAGAACCATCTCCATTTCGCCAAGTTATGAAGTGATAGCTCAAAACGAGTCGTTCACTTCGGCGCCAATCAAATCGATCCAAATCGGTGACTTCGGATTTACCATTGTGGTGGACGTGTTTGGAATAATGTTCAAGCTTTGTTCCGAGACCCTTCGGAAAATAAGAGTAATTGATCACCGCGGTTTGAGATGCTTGTCTCCTGCCTATGGACTTTTCCCATTTTCCACGAAGTTTGCTATAATGTCTCGTGATCTGGTTTTGTTCACATGTGACGAAACTAACTCGTTTGGATTGTGGAATTTGCAAACTGGAGACGTAAAAACGTTTCCTGGGCATATTTTATACAACGAAAAAACTGTTCGCATATTTCCGTTAGGGAGATATTTTTTATTAGTGAGTCAAGATAGCTGCTTTAATGTGATTGCCAATTTGTACATCCTGAATGACCTGGGAATTGTCCAGTTAGTTGACACCATAGGGTTCATAACAGGTCAAGTCAAATGCCAACTCAAAGATGTTGAACTCAAAATTGAACAGAATTCTCGAAATGATGAGAACAGGAGAAAGAGACCAATTAAATTTGCATTGCAAATTTGAATGTAAATAAAGTAAGTTTATAAATGAAATAAATCAAAATTGTATCTCATTAATATACAGTGCTGATTTAAATTAACCGGACAAAACGAGCTAAATTTGAAATTTAAAACGCGTTTTTCTCAAATTGGGTTAAGATTAGACAAAAAGTGAAGAGGACAAAAGTTGCCAGGAATTTTATCAAAATTAATATGGTGCAATTTTCTCTTCGAAATTCTCAACCAAAAGTTTAACCCAAAAATGGGTAATTTTGGCCTTTTTCAATTAATCGGAGAATATACCCTTCTTAAAGTTTGTACGGCTACGTAAGGAGCTCACTTTGATATAATTATGTCTGTGATCGACTGAGTGTTTTTTGGCGTAATTTTTGATTAACTAAGAAAAGCCAAAATGACCCACTTTTGTGGTAAAATTTTTGGCCCGAATTTTGCGAAACGAATTACATCATATTAATTCTTCTAAAGTTTTAAGCAAGTTTTGTCTTCATAAATTTTCACCTAAATTCAACCCAATTTGAGAAAAACGCGTTTTAAATTTCAAGTTTAACGCGTTTTGTCTCCGATTAATTTAAATCAGCACTGTAGTTCATTATTGGATTATTTTTTGACAACTCTATAAAGTTATTTCAGTCTTTTAAGTTATGTTTCCTAAATGCCTCGTTTTCAAGTCAATTGCAAAATTTGTTCAAAAAAACAACAAGACTGCTCGTATCAGGGCGAAGCGCTGAATGTTCCTACTGTCTTTTAAGGTTTATGGAGCAGCAGTAATAACATAAAATAAATAATTGAACTAATAGAAAAAGAGAATTTTTCTTTTCTAAAATTTGAAATTTTTTATGAAAATCATCCCCACACACGCCATATAAAGTACGAAAAGTTAGATTTCCTTCCTTGTACCAAATCAATTATGGCAAATAAGCTTCGTTCAACCAATTTGGAACAATTTCTAAGACGGATTAAATCTCCGCTTACGCGTTCCCGGGATGACCGAAACTTCTTATCATACAATTTTCATACATGAAAAATTTTCTTGTCATACAATTCCATACAATTCCATACGTATAGAAAATTGTATAAAATCTCTATGATAAACTTTTTTTCCATTTATGAAAATTGTATAATAGGTGTTTTTCCATAAACCAAAAAGTTTGATTTTTACTTTCTAAATTTATTTTCTGAAAAAAATTTCGTTTGTGTTTGCAACCGAACTCAAGTGACAAAGACCGTGGTTACTCAAAGCATCAAAGGTTGGACGGTCTTTGATCAGGATAGCAATACCTTTTGAATGATATAATAAAATTCCGTCAAAAAAGGCTGGTTGAAAAGTCGAGATTTGTCTGAAGAAAAAAATACCACCCCGAGCACATATATTCCGTTACTTTCGTATCGAAAGTCGGAACAATAAGCCCGAGCCGCCGCTCAGTTTTTTTTTCTGAAAATCAGACACTCGCAGACTTCTCTCAATAACCCTTAAAGTCGATCCGATTTTTAGAAATTTTCAAGCTAAAATTTTCACCGGGAGCCTTTTGTGAATTTCGTCACGTAAAATTTTCAGAGATTATTTTAAAGATTTGATCATTTGATTTAACACTATTTTTGGAAAGCGAGTGATTTGTCAAAACAATATAACCCAAATTTGCTGGCCATCAATTTTCCAAATAAAATTCCAGCTGAGTGATGAGTCTATAATAATCAGGCGGTAATTCATTTAGGGCATGCAGTCTGTGATACAATCAAATCAAAGCTTTAAGTTTCAAGTTAATTTAGTCCAAAACGAACTCAAACTGGGTTTAGTAATTACATCTTACTATGCTTGTATCACTTTCAAAGTCAAAATGTAACATTTACTAACATGTGTTTAATTTTTGTCAGCGAAATAGCTGGTTATTTTGCCAACATCGCCTTCTTTCTGGTCGAAAAAAAATTCCGACAAAGTTGAGACGACATGATTATGTTTTGACAGAAATGAAAAAAAATGGACCGTGTTTTGCACTCTCGACCTATTACTAAGTGAAATGAATTGCTTTTCATCAGAAAGCCTTTCGACCACAAATTAAACAATACTTCTCGTATCAAGCGAAGCCCTGAATGTTCCGACTGCCTTTTAAGTTTTATGGAGCAGTCATAACAAAAAAAAATTAAATGAAATAAAATGAAAATTTTTTTTCTAAAATTTGAAAGTTTTTTGAAAAAAAATCATCCCCCGCACGTCATAATAACTACTAAGTGATAAATTTTGCTCCTATTAACAAATCGATTATGGCATAAAAACTTCATTGAACCAATTTGGAACGATTTCTAAGACAGATTAAATCTCGCTTACGCGTTAATAGCGCGAATTATATCGCGCGGTAAGTGTCACAAATTGGCCCAAATGGCAACCTTTAACCCCCACAGCTTTACAAAAAATGATAACAGGTGAATATCTTTTCACATTTAAGCTCAGGACAACAAAACCTTTCGAATGATTTTCAAAAATTCCGTCAAGAATGGCTAATTAAGAACTCGAAATTTGTCTAAAGAAAAAAAACCCACCCGAAGCACAAATATTCCGTTACTTTCGTATCGAAAGTCGGAACAGCAAGAATGCTCCTATCAGGGCGGAAGCCCTGAGAATTTCGGTAGCCTTTTAAGTTTATGGAGCAGTAATAACATTAAAACATAAAATGAAATGAAACAAAATGAAAAAAAAATTCTAAAACTTGAATTTTTTGATAAAAATCATCCCCCCACACGCCATATAAAGTACAAAAGGACAGATTTCGCTCCTTTTAACATTTCAATTTTGGCAAATAAGCTTCTTTCAACCAATTTGGAACAATTTCTACGACTGATTAACTCTCCGCTTACGCGTAGTAAGCGCGAAATATATCGCGTTTAATTGTCCTAAACTGTCCTCCAAAAATGGTGAAAAAAAGGCAATCTTTAAACCCCCGTAACTTTTTCTAAAATGATCAGAGGTAAAATATCTTTTCAAAATTGAGCTCAAGACTACAATATCTTTCGAATGATAAAAAAGTTCCGTCAAAAATGGCTAGTTAAAAAGAAATTTGTCTGAAGTAAAAAAAAACGCCCGGAGCACAAATATTCCGTTTCTTTCGTATCGAATGTCGCAAAAATTAGTTTTTAGTGGGCTGGATAGCCTGCCGAAAAAGACCTACAAATGCCATTAACGGTGTGCTTTTCTTTGAAATTGCCCGAGGCACAGAAAAATTGCTAACTCATGATCTTTGTAGTGTTTGGGAAAAAAGCTCAGAAAAGCAATTGGGTTTACTTTAAAAAAAATCCCGAGACGCGGAAATACTTTTGGAAACCAGTCCCCTCGAGAAAACCCTGCATGCGCGCCTGCACATCCTAGTAAGATTTTCTCGATAGGGTCGGTTTTCGGAGCTGTTTGAAATTTTAGGCGATCTTTCAGTATACCACATTGACTTCGGGGCTCTTTTGAAGCACTACAAAGATCCTGAGTAAGCAAGTTTTCTGCGCCGCGGGTGGTTTTGAAGCGCTACCCTACCTCTTAAAGACCTAATAAATATAGAGCCGAAAGGCTGTCGAAAGTGAGTTATGTACGGTTGACTGTACTCATAGAGTAATTTCAGATAAGGTACACCGTCTGCTCGTCACGCTATCTTATTTTCGGCCGGATAGATTCGTGCAACTTCTTAGTCTACTACCAATCTTAATCTTACTCTTAGATCTCCTAGCCTCAATAGATCTAGTGTATACTGGTTTATGCGAGTTAGTTTCCAGGAGGAGAACAACTGTACTCTAAAATGAATTCAAATTGCTCTAGTGCTGAAACTACAAGTAGTTTCAGCACTCACAAAAAAGTGTAATTGTTAGTTATGGAACTTGATTGGTTAGTTAAAAATAATTTATAGAATTAGAGAAAAATATTTATAACCAATTATAAATTCTAGTTTAGAACTGGTTCCACCCATCCGGGGTTTAGAGAGTTTTTACTTTTTAAATACTTAATGTAGTGAAGGACGGGTGATGTAGTTTCTTATTGAAATTGCGAGCATTGGAGAAACGGGAATTGTGACTTTTCGTGTTTGACGGAGGGAGATCGTTATGTTCGTATCTTCTAGATGGTTCTCGGTGATTGTAGTAGTCTCTTTGTGATTGTGTCAAGACTTCTGATCGATGCAATGGTGTATCGATTTCGTTAAGTTTGGAGCGTGCATGGTGAAGTTTGACTTTTTCGGGTGAGTTTCGAAGTGACTAGGATTTGTACGTGTAGTCAACATCGAGATGGCCATTGGTCTGGTTCAATGGTTTTCCTTTGGTGCGATGTTGGGTCCATACTCTAAATCATTTGAGGTAGTGACTTTAGGCAGCAAATCAAAAAAATCGTTCAGAAAAAAAATAAGCACGAGCCGCCGCTCAGTTTTTTTTCAGAAAATCAGACACTCGCAGACTTCTCTCAGTAACCTTAAAAAGTCAATCCAATTTTTAGAAACTTTCAAGCAAGAAATTGTCACCGGGAGCCTTTTGTCGATTTCGTCACGTTAAGTTTTCATGGATTATTTTAAAGATTCGATCATTTGGCTAAACACTATTCTTTGGAAAGCGAGTGTTTTGTCAAAACAAAATAACCCAAATTTGCTGGCCAATATTTTCTTAAACAAAATTCCAGCTGAGTAGTTGAGTCTATAATAATCAAGCGGTAATGAATTTAGGGCATACAGTCTGTGATTCAATCAAATCAAAGTTTCAAGTTTCAAGTTGATTTAGTCCAAAATGAACTCAAATTGGGGTTAGTAACTACATCCTACTATGCTTATATCACTTTCAAAGTCAAAATCTAACATTTATTAACATGTGTTTAATTTTTGTCGGCGAAATAGTTGGTTATTTTGTGGGCAGGGTAGCCTGCCCAAAAAGACCTATAAATGTCATTAACGGTGTGCTTTTCTTTAAAATTGCCCGAGGCACAGAAAAATTGATAACTCAGGATCTTTTTAGTTTTTGGAAAAAAGCTCAGAAAAGCAATTGGGTTTATTTTAAAAAAAATTCCCGAGACGCGGAAATACTTTTGGAAACCCGTTCCCTCGAGAAAACCCTGCATGCGCGCCTGCATGTCCTAGTAAAATTTTCTCGAGAGGGTCGGTTTTCCGAGCTGTTTCAATTTTTAGGCGATCTTTCAGTATACCACATTGACTTCGGGGCTCTTTTGAAACACTACAAAGATCCTGAGTAAGCAAGTTTTCTGCGCAGCGGGCGGTTTGGAAGCGCTACCCTCCGTTCTAAAGACCTATTAAATATAGAGCGGAAAGGCCATCGAAAGATAGTTATGTACGGTTGACTGTACTCATAGGGTAATTTCAGATAAAGTACACCGTCTGCTCATTACGCTATCTTATTTTCGGCAGGATAGATTCGTGCAACTTCTTAGTCTACTACCAATCTTAATCTTACTCTTAGATCTCTGTACTCTTAAATGAATTCAAATTGCTCTGGTGCTGAAACTACAAGTAGTTTCAGCACTTACGAAAAGGTGAAACTGTTAGTTATTGATTTTGATTGGTTTGTTAACAATAATTTATAGAATTAGAGAATTATTTTTATAACCAATTATAAATTCTAGTTTAAAAGTGGTTCCACCCATCCGGTGTTTAGAGAGTTTTTACTTTTTAAATGTTTAATGTAGTGAAGGACCGGTGATGTAGTTTCTTATTGAAGTTGCGAGCATTGGAGAAAGGGGATTTGTGACTTTTTGTGTTTGACGGAGGGGATCGTTATTTTTGCATCTTCTAGATGGTTCTCGTTGATTGGGGCAGTCTCTTTGTGATTATGTCAAGACTTCTGATCGATGCAATGGTGTATCGATTTCGTTAAGTTTGGAGCGAGGCTGCGTGCATGGTGAAGTTTGACTTTTTCGGGTGAAGCTCCAAGTGACTGGGATTTGTACGTGTAGTCAACATCGAGATGGCCATTGGTCTGGTTCAATGGTTTTCCTTTGGTGCGATGTTGGGTACGTACTCTAAATCCTTTGAGGTGGTGACTTTAGGCAGCAAATCAAATAGATTTGCCATTCCGAAGTTGGAATGTCATTGGGTTGTCATCTTCTTTGCAGCTCGTCTGTTGGGCTTTGCGAAATCTAAACATACTGCATTTATCTCTTACAAATATAAATTTTTTTGTTAATTTCAGTTTTAGTTTTGATTTGTTATTAATAGCTATCGCAAAAGCGTTTTTTTGTATTAGTTTGTTTATTTTAAAAGAGTCGCTCACTTTAAAGCAACATTTGTCAAAAGTAGAGTATGGGTCACAAAGCGTGATGTAGCACGGTGGGTTAAGCCGGCTATAGAACATGCTCAGTACGTCCCTCTGGTTGGTGAGGCCAGGAGTGGGGTATAACTTTGAGATCTCTTTGTGCAGAGTCTCTTTTTGTGTTCAACTTTTTGTTTCGTTTTAATACGTATTTTTTTTTCTCTTTTTGGTCTGGTTGGGTGCTTTTTTTAAAAAAAAGTCGATTCTTTTGGTTTGGTTTTGTCTTTCGACTTTATGTGTTTCATTCATTTGTAGTAAGACTTGAAAATGGTCTTCAAAAGAATAATTTATCCTGTTTTATTCTTGTTTTATTCTGGTTTCGGTAACGCGGGCTTTTCGTTTTTAGCCATGCTATTAGTTTGTGGTTTTGTGACTTTTGTAAGCTGCGTTGTTTTTGTTGTTTACTTTATAATTCCTACCAACCGAGTTAAAGGAAAGTTTGAAACGTGTGAAAACCGGTCAGAGTTGTTATCATTGAAAATTAAAACTGAAAATTCATCTTTTGAACAATTCCTACTGGGCGAGCTGTGCGATTGTTGAAAAAATTTATGTCAACTGATTGATTTAAATTTTATAAAGGAAGCGTCTTGTAAAATGTTTTGTACTTGTATGAATTTATTTGCCTTCTTTTGAATGAATTTACTGCATTGAAAGTTCGATTTTACAGCTGTTGGGAAAATTTATTATATATTTTTACTGCCTCTTAAAAGGAAAGTTTTTGCATTGGGTTTTTTTTGCATTTACTGCTATTTGTGAGAAATTTTTCTGCTATTTTAAATTTTACTGCGATTTCTTAAAACGAGTTTTGGATTTTGTAGAAAATTTTTTTTATATGTTTTTGTCTGTTTTAGATGATGTTATGATGAGATCTAAGCAAAAGTGAAACATTTCTAAAGAATGGTTAGTTGTTTTTCGAGTTTATTAGTGAAAATAAATAGTTGTACTTGCTTAATCATCAGCAAAAAATCCATTTGGAAAAATATCGTGAATGACATCTGACATTGTTAGAAGTTTAGCAAGCAAGCAAGTGATTTATTTAGTTTGCAGTAGTGGCCAAAGCAGTTCAAGTGCTTGGATGATTTTGTGTAATTCAGTAGTTGGTGAGAATTCATGCGGTGTGTTCTGAATGAGGTCATGAAGTTTATGATTATATTTGATGTTATGCATGTGTTCTAGGATTGGGATTGCAACAGGCTGTATATGTTCATGTGGGACAATTAGTGGAAAAGATTTATCAACTTTAAAAATTCGGGTTAGTGGGCAGAATCTATACATTCCGCGGATAGGGTCGTAATTTCTAGAGATTCCTTGTAAGTTAGTGTGTTTGATACAAATTGTAAAGTTTAAGAAAAACAGTGAAGTGTAGTTAGAGTTAATAAATTGAAATCGATGGTGTGGTTGTCTTGATGGTGTATTAGTTGTGTAATGGTGTTGTATGAGTTTGTTTTGTGCGTAACATAGTTTGATTTGAGCAGTGTATGTCACGTTCCTTGGGTGCTAGGAAGTTAAAAGTTATTAAGAAATGGCTAAACATACTGAAAAAAAATCGTAAGCTTTTGAGTTGCGAAGTGCTGTTGATATAATGTGATCATATTTTTTATTCATAGAGTTGATTGTAAAGATATATGAGAACTTGAAGAAAGTTTTTTCAGTTAGTTGCGGGTTAGCTTTACTAACGTCATTTGAAAATATATCTTCATTTGGTCACACCATGGCGTGATCATGATGGTTAATTGAAAATCTATTAGCACTTTGTGCAGTGAATCTATTAAGGGTTTGGTTTATTCCGATAAATGTGAACTGTTTTTCGTGAAGTGCTGTAGTGGGATGATATAGCCTAGCTAATCCTCTCGTCTGGATTATTATATAGTGGGAGTGATAATGGGTTACTGAAGTGATAGAATGAGCGCCATTAAAGTGTGGGAAATAGTGCATTTTTCGTTAACGTAATTTGGTTGATCTTTGTTAAAATTTGAGTGATAGTAAGTGTATTGTGGAAAAAACGGTGAACTTACTTGGAGAAATTCTTTTGTGTTAGTATAAAGTGGATGATCCATAAAAATTTGAGCTATTCGAGGATTGGAAGGGAACGGAGTATTGGGGAGTTTTCTTTTAAATACTCGTTGGGCTCGGTTTTCTCTAGTAGTGGATGGAGAGTTGGAGACTTCTGAGGAAGTTATGGTCTGTGAGAGGTGATGGATGGTGAATGTGATAGGGTGTTGTAGTTGTTGTTGAATGGTTATGAAGTAATCTAATTCGCTTTTAAATTCGGTGTCAACGGGACTAGAGTGATCAGGTGGCTTGCTGGTCATTGGGGAGTAGGTAAGGGTTGCGTCAGTATAGGAGGAAGGGGCTGAGGAAGGTTCAACGGTGATTTGAGTCTGGATGGGTTAAAAGGGGGTTGGGAAAAAGTGGATGACCAGGTTCGGAGTCTGCAAATTCATCGGGTTTTCCATATCGGAGTTATTAAATTGTGAAATGGTGTCAAAAAACTGGGTTCGTTGAAGTGTTGTGTGAGTCCATGCTTGGTGAATTGTTAGTATATGATGGTTCAGGCTAGGGAGGGATAATGAACTGTTATTTTGTAATGTATGTACTTGTGGTGCATTAGGAGTTGTGTTTGTAGTGTCTCGTGAATTATCATATGTATAGGGTGTAGTTGATAGTTTTTGATTGTATTCAATTACTTGAGCGTCTTAATTTTTTTGTTAATTAAACTGAAAATTTTCCGAACAATCATGCGAAGACTATGCGTGCTACACTTGCTTGTTTGTTTACTTGAGTATTGCGCATGTATTGTATATTCCGTTCATTAAAGAAACGAGAAATCCAAAATTAAACAGCGCATCTAATATAGTCAAACTTTCTAAGATGTAGTAGAGCAATCCTAGAAAGGCGGGTAGTTCATTTTTAAGCTTTACAGAACTGAAGATAATGTTGGAGAAATATCTTGTGGATGGTATTTTTCTCCGTTTAGATAAAAGTAATCTTTTATATCTTTAAAGTATCCACTGTAGTCTTGGTTGTAGATGTCTGAAAATTCAGCGGCTTATGCAAGTTTTCGTAAATTTTGGTCAAGGGATTGTTTTTGTGTTGTGTCCATTTTTGTGAGGAGTTCTTGAAATTGTTGTGTGCGGATGTGATGTTGTAGATCTGATCTGGAGTACGTACTTTTTGATTGTAGATCTATATTTGGGTTTCTAGCAATAGATTTAATACTTTCTGGTAAAAATTCTTTAAAGATGGCATAAATGTTGTTTATGGTGCGAGAAGATGAAAACTAATTTCATCGGGAGTTAATTGTACAACATTGTGGCTATTTTTAAGTTCACATGGGGCGGCTGTATCCCAAAAACATTTTCTTCTATAAAGTGTGTCAACAAAATGTACTTATTTTTTGTAGATTATGTGTAATTTTTTGTAACACCGTTTATCTTCGAATACATTTAATGGTGATACTTTTTTCGTACAAGTGTAATATCATAACATTTTTTCTTCACAGTTATTAAATTTCTGATAGCAAATTTCCTGCATAAGGAATTTTTAATACTGCAAGCACAAGTGATTGTAGATTTTGTGTTCGTTGAATTTCACATAAGTGATGAAGCGTTTCTAGTTCTGATGGTGACATTTCCTTAAAAATTCTACTTATTGTAAAATCCATTTTCCTATCAAGTGGATGTCATAGTGAATTGAACCAAAATAAATGTTGTTCATAAGTGATAGTTCTTGTAAGCGTGTACTGCTTTTTTTCTTTTGGTCAAAACTTTCCACCATTTCTTCCTGCGCTTTTTAGAAGTGTTGCTGGGATGTATGAATTTTCATCGTTTTTTGAAACGTACTGTAATGAATCTGGTATAATTTTCAAGTTTACCGTTCACAAGTCAAAATTTTTTTCGTATTCGACAATGATTTCAGAGTACTGTGTTTTAAAAAGTGGAGTGTTATATTTGCAGGCGAGTTCTGTTTCTGGGTAGATTTGAAAACGTGTTAGACTGTTTTCTATATTATTAATATTTTTGAAACGTTGATTGTTTTGCCTGTTTTGTTCAGGGTTTACTTCATCATAAGGTATGAATTCAAAAAATTTTTCTTTGATGAAATTTAATCATTCTTGTGTGTATTTTTGCAACTTGAAATGTGGTACATGTGTCTTTGGGGAATCAAACATTTGTTGCTTGTGTTCTAGTTGTTGGATCGCAATATCCTTGGTCGTTTTCACAAGGTGATCGGATTCCTAGATAAATTATAGTGTCTTCTTTCAAATCTCGTGTTAATTGTACTTTTTCTAGTTGAATTTTCCATCAAAAAATATAATTGCTTGATATCTTTTGTTTTTTGTGTCAGCTTTACAATTTGAAGGGTTATTAATTCCAATGTGTCGTTTCCATTTTTATCATAGAGATCATAAGTTAATCGTTCATGTGCGCCGTTGTCATCTAATTTTATATGTCCTTGGTATCTTTCAATTTCTGCTTGGTGTGCAGAGTCTGGAAAAACTTGAAAATTCACTAGTTTTTGATTTATACCATCATTTGTGGTTAATTTTAGTCTATTTAGTTCGTGTTTACAATTTTTAGGGCTATGAAGTATAAGTCTATGTATATTACTTTGATAGAAATATTCGTGATCAAGTCTATTTTTATTTCCAATTGAGACTTGAGAACGATGTACTTTTTTCTCTGAGAATGTTGCTTTAAACTTGTATCCTGTTAATGTTGTAGCTCTAGCTTTTGAATAAAGTGTCGCTTTTCTATTTGTTGTTTTTTTTGTGGTTCAGATTCGCATTGGGTTACATAATTTATGGCGTAATTATGTAGTTTTTTTCGTTCATTTTCTTCACAGTCATAGTGTGTGATTAATAAATCTTGGGGTCTTGTTCGAGGTGAAGTGTGTTTTTGGTTCTTTTTTGTTTCTGGAAAAGTAAAGGGAAAAAGGTTTGGAAGAGAAACATTTTTAAAAAATACATGTTTAGGATAGTCCTGAATAAGGATTATAGAATGTAATATAACCAAGTGTCTTTTTTGTATAACTATCGTGTTTATAGATAACTTCTGTTTCTATAAATGGGGGAGGTAATGATTGAGCTGTTATATTTGGTGGAGCTAGAGAGTGGAGGTGATGTGCTAAATTGTTTATTTTTACTGTTATTTCGAATTTAATTGTAAAGTTGTCTTGTGTAAGGATTTGTATGTTGTGTTCCTTTGTGTCTTTATGAAGAATATCGTGTCTATTTTGCAATCTGTTAAGTGCGCAGTTATGCAGTCTGTTTTTGTCGTGGTGTTATCCGAATAGTGGAGAAGGTGCTACGAATGTATTCCAATCTAATCGTAGGGGTGTATTCGTGGATAAATTTTCCTTATATCTATCGTCTAAACTGGTAGAAAAATTTGGGGGAAAGGATGTTGTTGAAATGCCTAACTGGTCGCACCAGATGAGTTCTGTACGGTTGACTGTACTCATAGAGTAATGTCAGATAAAGCACACCGTCTGCTCGTCACGCTATCTTATTTTCGGGCGGATAGATTCGTGCAACTTCTTAGTCTAATACCAATTTTAACCTTATTCTTACATCTCCTAGTATCAATAGATCTAGTGTATAGTGGTTTATGCGAGTTAGTTTCCAGAAGGAGAACAATTGTAATCTAAGTTTAATTCAGATTGCTCTGGTGCTGAAACTACAAGTATTTTCAGCACTTACAAATAAGTGTAACTGTTAGTCATGGTAAATGATTGGTTAGTTAACAATATTTTATAGAATTAGAGAATTATATTATAACCAATTATAAATTCTAGTTTGAAACTGGTTCCAAAAGAGTAGCTAACCAAAATATGAGTAATTAAACTCTAATTTCAGCTGCTGTAAGACCGCTTCAAATAATTTTCGACTCTCTGGTCGCCCATACTTTGTCAAAGTGTACTTGAATAGTTTGAATAGTGTAACTTTTCAATTACTTCTGTTTTTTTCTCAGCAAAATTGTTTCGATTTTTCTTCAATTTTGTTTTGAACTGCAACAAAATTTTTTTCGAGTCTTTCAAGTGAAGTCAACTTTTGATCGCAAGAAGCTGTTATTAATTCCATGAACTTTAAATGACAATTCAAGGACAAAATGAAACCAAGCATTGTTTACAAGTGTTATTTCTATAGAACCATTTTTTCGCAATAAGTTTCTTAAATAACTAAAATTTAAATTTCAGTTATCGAACACTTCGAACTTTTGTTTATTTGCAAGCAAGTTTATCTCGAAATTTACTTTGTTTGGGTTTATATCCGTTCACTCTCGTTTCAACTCAGTGTGATGTTTAACTAAAACAGCCTCTATTTTTGTCTAATTGTTAATGAAAATAAACAAAAATGAGCCCTTCTGTATTAATTGTAGAATTTGCTTTATTTCTGCCAGTTTTATTTTCTTTTAGGGTTAAAAAAGATACTTCGAGTGATGTCAAGTCATCATTAATTCAAAACATAGTGAACGGCGTCCCAGCAGCTCAAACTCCTTTCTTTATCCGCATTGAGGTACCGTTCCTTCAAGATCAAAGACAAAGAAAACATAATTTGCCCTCTGATTTCAATATCATAGCTTTTGTAATAGTTTTTCTCGTCACCAGAAAAAAAACAAAATCAATACAAAAACAAAATACTTTTTTATATATAAAATATTTCTAATTAGATAAAGGTTTAATCTGTTAGCAAAAGTGAAAGTGACTCGAGGAAATTATGGCATCAGATGGCGTTTTTAAAAAATATTTTATCATTGTCTCAAACAGTTTTCAAACGGGTGTCAAGTGTAATATCATCTTAAAATGCTCATGGCCGCATTTCAGATTTGGAAAAAAATCATTTGGTCAAGGTCAAAAAAATTAGTTTGCTTTTTGCTCGTGTTCAAAGTAAATGATATGAATAAATAGATAGAAATAGCTTTATGACCTCTAATGTTTGATTTGTTTTCGAGAAAAAGTTTTGCGGCGTTTTTAGCACTTTTTACGATAGCCGGTTTGCCTTTAAACTAAAAAGAAATGTAGAAAAAATATGTTCTAATTTTGGTTTTTTCCTTGTTTCTTAAGATTCTTAATTCAAATTTTTGTGGTCCAAACATTCCTAAGCAATTACGTAGTGAGGGTATCCTTAATTAATAAACGTTCTTTCTTAAAAGTGAAAATTAAATAGTGCGAGTGATGAAAAGGAAAAAGTCATTGGCTTACAAATTGTAAACTTGACAAATCAAAGAAAAGCACACTTATCTGGCTGCCAATGGTTCGTTTGAATATGCAGTTTTGTTTCAACAGGAACTGAATTTTAGTTTGAACAAAAGTGACTTTTTATCAAAACTTTAATTGTAACAAATTTAACCTGAAAACATTCGCGACAACATGCGCTTCAAACCACTGAAGATGCTCCTTCAGAAGGCATGAGATTGAGAAACTCTTAATTTTGACGTTTTTTTTATTATTTTTTTTTGAAAAAACATTACCAGGCATTATCAGAGCGAAACATTGGCCTGTGAATTTCATATATCATTTCAACTTTTTCTTCTGAACTTTAAAACTGAATTTTTAAACCATTTTCCAATCAGTACTAATAACAGTTACTTTAGCTAAATCATGGACGCCATTGTGCAGGTGCAGTTATACATGAAAGATGGGTAGTCACATCTGCTGTATGCATTTCTCTCACTGGTCAACTCACGACACGTAAGAGCTTTTTGAGACAAAATTAGAATGCAAAAACTCAATTTTATGGTCAAAATTTTCCAAAAAACTGCTAACTGCAAATTTTTAGCCTGCTTTAAAAAAACTGTTTTGCTTGGGCACAGAAAATCCGCTCCTTAATTCGCCCCTGTTCAAGGTGTAAAAATTTCACAATAGTTATCAGACGAGTTGTTTCAATTAAACTTTTGAAGGGATTAAGTGAGCCGTGATTTTACATAGATTTCATTTCACTCACTAATAACTATTCAGTTTTTCAGCAGATAAGCTAAAGATTCTGGTACGAAAGGTCAACAAGGGCTTAAAAGGAGGCAAAAGGATCATAGCTACCGACATCGTTATACCAGCTAAGTAAATGAACCTCTAGCGATGTTTGCTTAGAAGCCTGCGTGGTAGGACTATCTTCCCCTCAGGGATTTGACCCCCTGTCCACCCAAACAATCAACCCCACTTTTTTGCGAGATCCAGTTATGACTGATTACTCCTAAAACGCCACTTTTTGCGCTTTTTTACAAAAATTTGCCTGCGATATAGAATTATTTTAATATACAAGTTTTTATGGTGTTTTAGAAGAGCAATTTTACAGAAAAAGAATTTTGTTGCATGACAAACAAGTGCAGGGGCGGATCTAGGATTTTCTCGAGGAGGGGGGCGGATTTTCAAAAAAAATCGAAAATTTTGACGACCTTTTTGTTTTTTTTTAGGTCGACCAAATTGGTTGTTCGAGCTCTCCCAAGGCACTGTTTCGCCCTATTTTGGCTAAATTTTCTGTTTTCTGCGCCGCAGGCAAATTTAAAAAAAAAAACAGTCAAAAAAGCCTTTTTTTGGGCACTTTTTGAAAAATTTTGACAAAAAATCGCGTTTTTTTTCCGGCGCGCGCTCCCCCTCAAAGTTAGTATATATTGGCGCCAAAGGCGCCTTTAGAAAAATTTTAGGGTCGGTCGGCCAAAAATAGATTTCTGAAAAAGTATCAAAGGGGGGACCCTTTGGGTTGGCAGGGGTTCGAATCCCTGAGGGGAGGGGGGTCCATAAACCCGCCGACCACCCCCCCCCCCCCCAAATCCGCCCCTGAACAAAAGACATAATTTTTGGAGAAAGTTCCAGATCTTCGCCTGCTCAAAACTACAATTTTTTTTAGTGTTGTTTTTAAAAATATTTTGATGTAGGTGTAATAACTCACTGTTTAAATACCGGAAAAACCCGTTGTTTATCTTCTATATTTGTCTAAACTGACTTTAGGAGATGTTTGGCATTTGTAAATAATTTTCATAACATTGATTTCCTTGCAAAAATGAGGTTTTTTGCTTGCCTAGTTTCAATCAAAGCCACCATGCAAACGACTTGGCTTTGATCAGACTTGATCAAACAGTTCCAGAATACCGTGTCATTGAGATGTGTCAGTACTACCCAGCCTCTTTTGACACACGTGCCGTATCAGTCGGTGTTGGATCCACCACTCAAGCTGACTTCACCACGACAGGCTATCTTCGCGAAATTACCCTCAGGCTATCACCTCTCCAGATTATCGACTCATGGCTCAATTCTGAGATTTGCCCCATGAGTCTGGTCTGCACCGAGACAACTGATGAAAACTCTGGATTGTGTTACAATGACGATGGTAATCCTCTCTTTCTTAGAGATTGTGAGACGCGTAACCACATTTGTCTCCTAGGAATTGCAACTCCAACCTTGAAAGATGAGAGTCCTTTGAGGGACTGCAAAGGTCAAGCGGATTTCACTAGTATTCCACACTTTCATGATTGGATTTTTACGACGATTGCATTGAACATGGACTAAAAGGAAATAAAACGCAATGAGGTTCAATTGTGAATGATCAATTAAAATAGAAACTTCGTGTGATTACGGATTATTATGGATTATAACAGATTATAATCTTTTTCATGCAAAAGCTTGGATATTTGAAACGTGTTCCTTTCTATTCAATCCCTGAACGCTGCAATTAGCAAATTGGGATTTACATTTGGCTTCTTTTAAAAAGCGCTTGTACTGGAACCTGATCTAAACTACATTTTATGATTGGATAAATTAGATATTTTACCACTGTAAAGTATTTAATATTAACCAATCATGATCCATCTGACTAACAATCCACTTATTTGTAAGTGCTGAAATTACTTGTAATTTCAGCACCAGAGAGATTTGAATTTAACTTAGAAATTAGTTGAACTCTCCCGAGTACTTCAGCAGCCGCAATAAACCAGTATACCCTAGATCTATATAGCCTAGCAGAGACTAGTTAAACAACCTGAGACTAGATAGTATAAGAGTAAGATTAGGATCGGTATTAGACTAAGAAGTTGCACGAATCTATCCGGCCGAAAATAAGATAGCGTGACGAGCAGACGGTGTACCCTATCCGAAATTACTCTATGAGTTATACACTTCGGTCCTAACTCATCTGGTGCGACCATAAGTCTCGAACAAGACCTTAATAGCTTAGAATTAACCAATAATAGATTAGAATTTAGACAAAACATTTACAAAATGTTATACGACGATAATTTAATCGAAATGTCTCTACGACTCAATAGATCAGAGCCAATATTCCGAACGATAACAGAACTACCCGGAATTGGAAGAAGACCTCGAACCAGAGACGACATACGACAAAATAGAAACTTACCATATAGTTATATGATAGTTCGGCAAAAGCCAACACAAACTTTTGTATTTAGAATACTACTAGCAATGAATTTAGATTTTCATTTGCAAACATAAATTTTGAAGTCAATGTTCAAAATCATTTCAGGCGCTAAACAAAATTATTAATATACAATAACGATTGATAAAAAGATCTCAGATCGTTTTCCTAAATTCTGCAGTAATATACAAAACATGTTTGAAAAATATTTATTGAAAAATCAAAATAAGAATTAGTAGCATGACAATAAATGGTTAGTAATCATAAATCATCCTGTTGTTCCAGCTTCATCACCTAAACATAACAGCATTCATAAGCTCACTAATATCATAAAAACACTAAATCTTTTCCTTACACAAATTTAAATCATTTTAAAACTTAAATTCACTTAATTTTAAAATTAGATCATCAAGGCTTATCCTTGGATCTTAAATCATTTTCTATTTAATAAAATTTAAAACTTGATCATCAAGGCCTCTCCTTGGATCAAAAAGAACAATTTGTTCTCCCCCACCCACTTAGCTAGTGTCTAACGACCTCAAACGTCGATTCACTATCCAACCCTTTCTAAAAACCCAGGACTAACAGAAATTTTTGAACAAAACTAATCATTCAAATTAGGATAAACAGTGAAGAACTTCGGTTATTCATCCTTCACTTGATCCCCCCTCTTACCAGACCCAGGATAAATCTTAGACTTAGTAAGTTTAAAATAGTATCTAACGAACTACTCGCGTTCTAATTATACCTGAACCTTGTGGATCGATTTACTATTCTCCAACCCTGAACACAATCACTACCCTTAAGTAAGATTAAGTAAGTTAACACCTTAGCTTATACTAGCTACGAGAAAGTATAAAATCATTCTTCGGAATCGATATACTTTTCTCTCCAACCCTGAACAAATAGACCCAGGTTAAGCTAACCAAAAAAATCGTAAGGACTAACAGTTTAAGCAAATAGAAATCATTTAACAACCTTTTGCACCCATCATCCTAAACCTTATGCCATTTAAAAACCTAGGAAATAAACAAACAATCGTTTTACACAATTGTGAAATAGATAACAAAAAATACGATCTTGTAATCACACCACACACACAAACAGTTGGATATATCAGAACAAAACGACAAACACTAAAGAGAAAAATAATAACTAAACAAAGACAAATAACACGAAAAAGATTTTCAAAAAATCGAAACGCATTTTCAGAATCAGAAACCAACAGTTTAGACGAACTTTATAAACTAAAAGAATCAATAGATAAAAATGGCCCAATTCACGATCAATTATATTTCTCTGACTCAGAAACAACTTCAAATTCATCAAAAAGAGGAAAAAGAAGAATAAAAAAGCAGTATAAACACAAACCAGTACATTTATACAATTGGAATCAACCAATTAGACACATTGATAATTACATATTAACAGTCATCGAACGAAAAAATGAGCTCAACGCACACCCCAGGTGAAGAAAGTCCAGATGATGATGATATCTTCCCCTTTATAGTAGATGCAACCACTGATAGAGGACAGCATATATTTTGCAAAAATTTACTCTTAAATTTGTTTGAACCCGGAATCAGTCCATGTAAAACAGAGTTCCCAGATGTAAGAATAAAAAGACAAATTATCGATCACTATCTAAAAGATATATGTAACCTAACACAACAATACGGAATCTACTCCATAGAATTCAGCTCACCAAACCAGAATCACAGTAAATATATAATTCAAACAGACGACCTTGATTTAGAATTTTCAAAAGTATTCTCAGAATATATAAAAAGCATCCAATATCATAACTCACAAAGAGCAAACTCCATATTCACCAATGAAGTTTTTGCGATAATATATAGTTATATCTCGATATTAGAAAACGAAATCCAGATACCAAATGTCTCACCGACAGAAACATCTAAACATATAAGAGTACGACATGAAATCACACTACTCTCTAGTTTTCTAAATATAATTAAAGAAAATTTCACGAAAGATGAAGTTTCACAACATACAAAACACGACTTACAAAAAATTTTGGCATGGTTCATAATAGATTATTTCACACATAATATTGATTTAATTTCACAAGCAAGAAAAAATTTTAGACCCCAAAACTCAAACGATGATACTGCCATTACAGAACAATCAGACTATGTTTGGGACCCCGAATGGTCTCATCCCGCATTCATAAACTTCCCACAATCAATCTCAAGTCAAGCAATAAGTACGATATCTTATGTAAGAGATTATGTACGAGTAATACCATTAACCATTGATGCAACACCATTAAACTATAATACATTTTTACCCGATATGCAAAATAATAGTTTAAACTCTACAGTCATACACAATGAAAACCTCAATGGAACTAGGAATCTTACTCAACAAGATATCCAGACACCATCACACTTCATAAATGAAGAAATCGTACACACAACAACTACACAACAAAGTATTTCACCAATACGTCCAAACTTAACAACACCAAGAAATACAAACCCTTCACAAACACAGGTAACCTTACAATCAACCGTTAAACCTTCGGTTGCCCCAAAATATTCACACATGGATTACCAAACATACAGACCCATGACAATACCGCCAAAACCACGAAGAACGTTCACAAGAATCACTTTTGCAGAACACAATTATAATTATGCACATTCGTCAAAAACAAACTATCCCCCACGAAAAACTAATAATAATCATGTATGTTCTCACTATTGGGATAACCCAATGACAACAACCAACTCAGTAAATTTTCGAACTAATTCACATCCTCCACAGGATCGTAGTGAAAACTATCCATTTTTTCAACAAAATAAAAACAAAAAACAAACATCTTATCAAATGGATTACTTATCCTCAGATGATGATTTCTTACAACCAGATATATTTGCACCCTATAATCAAGAATATCGTGGACAAGGAATACAGAAACCACATACATATAATAGAATTTTTTCTCCACAACCAATAGATACACAAAATCAACAACCAATTCAGCAACAAAACCCAATCAATACACAATCTTTTCAACCAATTCAGCAACAAAACCCAATGATTGCAAACTCGTACCAACCAACACAAATGCAAAATGAAATACCACTCCCATATTATCTTCAACAACACGAAATAACAAGAAATCAACTTTCAAATTTTTCTCAAATGCCAAATGCAGCAGAATCATTACAAATGACTATGAATCCATACCTTATGGGTGGATCATCAATAACATCAAATAAACCTTTAATGGTATTCACAGGAACAGACCCTGAATATTCTGTAGAAGATTATTTAAATGCAGTAACAGCAAATTTGATTTTAAATATAGGACCTGAACCAATTAATACGCCACTACATCAAAACTGGATACATCGACGCACAGCGTTAATACAAACAACTTTAGATGGCGCAGCCCAGAAATGGTTTTCAGTATTGCCTATAGAAATAAAATCAAATTGGAAAAGGTTTACACAAGAATTTTCAAAAATGTTTGACTCCGAAAGAAACAAACAACAACAAAGAGTTTTATGTAATGAAATTCGCAGATTACCAAACAAAACCATCAAGCAATTAGCAGTACGAATCGAAACACTAGTTCGAAAAGCATATTCATTAAATACACATGACTATAAAAACACAAAGATGACAGAAATCTTAATGATGACCTTAACACCACAATTAAGGAAAATAGCAATAAAAAAGAGAGCATCCCATCCTTCTTCAATTCGAGAACCCGATTTAGATTTTCGAAAACTAGTAGACAAACTAGAACAAGCAGAAATCACGATGAAACTCGAAGAAACGGAAAATCTGAAATTACAATACGTTAACAGAATTGAAACAGCTTCCGCAAATATAAACAATATACAGGAATCAGGTACAGACCTCGTTGAAAAAATCACTGAAATACTCAATATTTACGAAAAACACCCAAACTTTAAAGGCAAACCATCTTTCAAAAAATGGTGTAATTATTGCCGACGATATGGACATAGTATTTCTGAATGTAGACAAAAACAGCAAGACAATCAAAATAAACCTCAAAAATATAAAGAACCAAATAAATCATTCTATCAATACATGAGAAAAGATCAAAATCTACCGAACAAAACAGTCTACAGCAACAACAATTCAGGAAAACCACTCCCGAACAATACAAATTATACAAGAAATCAATCACCATATAACTCAAGTTATAGAGGAAGATCACCAGAACGAAGAAACACGCAAAATTCATCACAAAATCACTACAATAGACCAAATAGTCGAAATAACTACTCCAGATCAAATTCAAATACACAACGATTTGTTTCTAGATCTAATTCCCAATCAAGAAATAATTACTATCCAAACAACCAATCACGAAATTCATCATACAATAGGAATAGAAACTACTCCTATAATCGGAATAGAAGTTATTCAAACAACCGAAACCAGAATTACCCGAACAATCGATCAATGAATAACTCATATAATAGATCGAACTATAACAGACCAAACAATAATTACCAAAACAGATCACGAAATAATTCACAAAATCGACATTCAAGTTATAATAATCGTTATAGAAATTATTCCCAATCACCACACAGGAATAATAACCATTATAATAATTCTAATAATCGCCATAGAAGCAGTACACCTAAACATCAAAGGAATATAAATCAAGTACAATCAAATCCAGAAACAACATCAGACCCTCCAGGTATTGACGACACAGTAAATGATACGTTACAACTCAATCAAATCAACTGTGAATCATCAGATTCAGAAAGTGAAACAGAAAACACTCTCTCCATCAATATGATAAAAGTCGAAAATGACTATGAACCTGTTATATATGAACAACCTTTTTCATCACACATATATGAGAATCAATCAGAACTCCTTCACAATTATTATATTAAACCCGTCCATTCCACACCGACAACACAAAAAACTAATGAAATAAACAATACAAATCAACCCAATGAGAACGAAAAAACAAAATGCTTGAATACAAATCACATCTATCAAAACATACAAAAAGAACAACCCAAAGAAAAAATTTGGACAATACCATTTCTTTTAGAAAGTCCAAGAAGCAAAGAATTTCAACCACCAGATCTTGAAATTGATTTTTTAATTGATTCAGGAGCAGAATCAAATATAATAAACATTCCCACATGGAATGAAATAAAAACCTTACACCCAAAGCTAACACCTCTTGAAACCTCCAGTAAACTAGCAACAGCACAAGGATCAACATTAATAAACTACGGAAAAATTCAATTATTTCTTCTCCCCACAAGAACAATGGAGCAAAACAAAATTTTAACCAAACCATTTAAACAAATATTCCATATCACTGATATTAAACACAATATCATTGGAATACCATTCATATCTAAATATATACCAACAATCAACATCTTAAACAGTAAAATATTAATCAAAGATAAATATACAAAAACAAAAGACACATCCCTAACATTTTTTCAAAGATAAAATAAACAACCACCATTCTTTTCAAAATTCTATCCAATATATAACCAACAAAGAAAACACTTGAAACCACTATCAGGAAACATATACAATTTTTCAATAAAGCAAGTTCACCAATATGATAAAAAGCAAAACAAATAAAAATTTTATATGTCAGATTTTGAATTCAAACCTATTCATAAATTTTTCAAAATCACAATCTCATCAATAAAATATTTGAAAAACTCGAATTCAGATATTATTTCCTTACATGTATACAACAATACACCTTACCAAGTAACACTACCTTTAGGACTTTTAGGCTATTGCGAAACCAACGCTACAATATCACCGATACACGAAAAAGCGTATCGCGTAAATAATATACTCCAATTATTAGATATTTGTCAATCCACAATTCTTAATGAAGAATTATCCATAAATAATATAATAAGTAACGAAAAAAGAAATACGGATTATTTCACAAAAACCCCATATTTCAAACCGACATTCAACATAAATAACTACACAGAGAATCAACAGAAATTTTTAACAATGTTTAATTTCCAACATTCACAAATAACACAAGACGAATTTGAAAAATTAGCCAAACAGCTAATTAAATATTCATCAGTCTATGCAACATCCAAATTTGATGTTGGCAAAATCAGCTCATCACTACATCTCCCATTAAAACCAGACGCAGTTTTCAAAAAACAAAGAGCAAGTAAAGTACCAATTCATTTACACGATAAAGTGAACAGATTACTTGATATTTTAGAACAATACAATATAATCTCACCAGTAAATAAAGAAGAACAACCAAAAGGTAACACATTTATCAACCCTGTTATCATTCTAGCTGAAGGAGAATCATTAAAAATCGTTCTCGACGCTAGATACCTCAACTCACTCATAGATGAATCAAAGTGTAATTGGCCTATTGAACCAATACAAGTTATTTTAACAAAAATAAATGGAAAATACTTTACAACCGCAGATATGAATAGTGCATATAATCAAATGCCATTAGATGAACAATCACGACGTTTAACACAATTTGTTATTGGAAACCAACATTACGAATTCAACCGCTTATTCTATGGAATATCCATAGGACCAGCAGCATTTTCAGCTTTTATGAGCAAAATTTTTCGACCACTAATACTCAAGAAAAACGCAATCACCTATTTAGACGATGTTTTTATGCAATCACAAACAAAAGAGGGAATGTTCAATGTTTTAGAACAATATCACCAAATACTTCAGAACGAAAATCTGAAGGCCGCCCCCGATAAATCACACTTCTTTTTGACAAGAGTTAAATTCTTAGGACATAATATAGAAAGAAAAACAATCACTCCATTGAAATCACGTATAGACGCTATTCAAAAACTCCAACCACCAACAAATAAAAAGAAAATCCAAGAATTCCTTGGAATGTTAAACTTTTTAAGCAAATATGTTTATAAAATGCAATTATATCTACGACCATTCTATAACATACTTAGACAACAAAATAATTTTGAATGGAATACAGAACATCAAGCACGATTTGAAGAAATTAAAAAACTTCTAATTGAACAAATTTCAAACACAATTCCAGATTCAAATCAACCATTTTATGCAATGTGCGATGCTTC
Source organism: Symsagittifera roscoffensis (assembly GCF_963678635.1). Taxonomy (NCBI): domain Eukaryota; kingdom Metazoa; phylum Xenacoelomorpha; order Acoela; family Convolutidae; genus Symsagittifera; species Symsagittifera roscoffensis. The sequence goes on from NC_087067.1 coordinate 47,847,331, forward strand.
GAACTTTGGCATCGGCGCAGCATTATTACAATCACATAATGGTACAAATAAAATGAACCTCATATCAGCAAATTCTCGATTATTCACTCAAGCAGAGCTACGACTCTCAACTCTAATGAGAGAATGTACAGCCATAATATATACACTAACAGAATATGAATTTCTTGTACTTGGATCAAAACATCCCACAGTTCTATTCACAGACCATAAACCAATCATTTTTCTTTTTACACAAAAGTCTAATCCAAACCACCGAGTTTATAGATTTCAACTAATTTTAATGAAATTCCCAAACTTACGTATAGTTTGGACCGCAGGAAAAAATCTTGCATTACCAGACACCTTAAGTCGAAATACGCCACCTGAATTACTTACACGTAAAACCACAGTTGAAATACCCAAAAATATAAAATTCTACCTTGCAGAAAATGAAACATCACCCCGACTAGAATTCAAATATGCAGTAAAAACTGACGTTGAACAATCACAGATAAACAATCTACAACACTTCCCACTTTATTTAGATTGCCAAAATAATCACTATGAAGTTGATCTACTTGGAACATCAACTTTTAAACCAATCCCATATTCACAATGGATAAAAAATAACACCCAACAAAAAAGAAGAAAACAACATCCGCCTAAAAAAGACCATTTTCCACTAATTGAAAAAGAAAATTTAACTGATAAAATAAACTTATCAGGACCACAAACAAACGATTCAAAATACACAATAAATCAAGTTTTTGACCTCCATGACCCACTTGATACAATACCCTTATCTAAATTAGAAATTGAAAACATATTTCTCCCCCCAACAGAAACAATTACAATTTCAACATTGAAACAATACCAAAATCTTGACCCAGTAATTAGACAACTAAAATCATGGCACAAATATAAAACTAAACCCGTCAAGGCAGATACAACTATTTTAGGAAATAAAACACTCCTCCGATATTTTCGAAAATTCAATAATACAACAATTAACGAAAACACAGACCTTTTAGAATACAAACTAAATGAATCTACAGTTCCCTGTCTCCCTTTAAGTATGATTCTCATAGCTTTTAATATCTCACATACACAAAATATTAAAGGACACTCTGGATCAGAGAAAACATATTCAAATTTTATACAAAACTTTTATTTTCCAAATGCACCAATTTGGATAAAAGTACTATGCAATGACTGTATAGTATGTCAACTAAATAAACCTTACCCAAATCAAAAACAAATAGCACAAAAACAAGATTTTAAAGGACAAAGTCTGTACTTTAACCATCGTATCTCATTTGATACTAAAGGACCAATTTCACCCTCATCCGAAGGAAACTCCTACATTATGGTAATTGTTGACGCATTTACACATTATGTAGCACTTAACCCAGTACCACATTGTAACGCTTATTATGCTTACACAACGCTTTATGAACACTGGATAGCAAAATTCGGACTACCAGAAATTTTAGTTACAGACAACGGTACAGAATTCATAAATAATGAAATCATCACACTATGTCATCTATATAACATCAAACACAAACCACGTACATCTCACGCACCTTGGACAAACGGCTTAGTCGAAGGTATGAACCGTTCATTACAAGAATACCTCAGATGTATCATCAACGGAAATGATACAAAATATACCGAATGGTCAGCAGATGTAAAACTATTTCCCTTAGCATAAAATTCACAAATCACGACAACTTTAGGAATGTCACCATATGAAATGGTTTTTAACCAAAAGCCACGCAAACCAATAATGTTTACAGCAAACTCTCACAAAAACGCACAAGGTTATTGTCAACCAAATAAAGACTCAATTTGTTATAACCTACCATTACATACACACGATGAAGATCATTTTCATCACCCACAAATTCTTAAATTAGCCTCCGGTACACACACCGAATGGATTTTAAACAGAGATAAAAAACACAATGAAATTTATCAAAAAGTAACAAAAAAGTTGTTACAAAGGCAAAATATTAATGAACAAATAAATTCACGCTTTACACCAGCCTCCGATTTAAAAATTGGAACATTTGTTCTAATACCCAATTTTAATACTCAAAAAGGAATTTCAAAAAAATTACAACCCCTTCGTAAAGGACCATACCAAATAATTACAAAACCCACTGATGTCACATATAAAATCACCGACTCAGACAAAAAAGAAATCGTTCAACACCGAAATAACCTATTACCTTATTATCCAAAAGAATACGCACTCCGAGAACTAACTCAATTATATTCTTTTACAGGTTTAAAAGTTATTCAAAATGACCCACATACGGAAAATACAACAAAGGAACAAAATGATATTCACCTCGGAAATCAAAATACAAAATCAAACACCACGAAAAACAATACAAAAAATCTAGATCAAAATACATCTCAAAAAGAAAGAAAAAATAGAAAAATGACAGAACAAATAATACCCCAAGAACAAATCGACAAATCAGAGCATAGAGAGTCTTCACGACTTAGAAATCAACCACGTAAAAAAAATTATAAATTATTCATCCCACAATCTAAAATATTAAAGAAAGTTGAATTTCAAAAACAACTTTAATTCTACATTTAATAATCTTTGCACCTCTGAAACATTTTACACTTTCATTTTTCGAAATAACATGCTGACAAACACGCAGCAATTCTAGTTCATAATTAGCCAATAGGATTCATCCAATCCGTCACCTTCTCTAACTCTAACACAAACCAACTAGACGAACGATATTAAACTCCAGGCATATCTATAACTATAACTTTACGACCTCCAGGTCAAAAATAAGCAAACCACTCCAACTTGACAACTAAAATAAATATCACCATAATATCATAACCCTCCCTTATCTAATAAACCAAAAATCAACAATATTTCCCCAACTCAGACCTCAAATACCCCCAAAACAAATCTATTAAATTAGCCTAAAGTAAAAGAACGACCATTTTAATTAGCCTAAAGTATAAAAATCTCAAAAATACCCCAGATCATTTGACAAATGAAAATAAAGACAAAGAAGACCTCCCGATCACCATAAAAATTGCCCCCAACAATTTTTCACAAAACTCAACCCACTTGTCAAAAAACCAATAAATAATCCGACCACACTTAAAAATTGCCCCAAACAACAAAAAATATTCGATCAAGAAGTCATTTCTTAAATGCTCTTCTATCAAACAGTCACAAAAATTATCACAAACCTCAAACAATTTTTTACGATACTTGAAACTTTCATAATATTTCTTTTTGATATCCTTGAATCTTTTCTAATAATCTTTATCATTCTTTGTAATGTTTTTTTAATTTTCTACACTATATTCGAACTATTTCTCCAACTTTCGAAAACCCTTGATTATATCCACAGGTACGATTCATACAACTTGTCTAAATGATACGAACTATTTTCAGTAGAACTGATATTTTTTTACTATTTGTAATTTTCATAACATTTCTATCATCCCTCATTTTGACCATATGTAAATGTATAAAGAAAGCAATCATCACATTCGCTCTAGCATCAATCCTCCTAATTCTTTTTTTAGAAGAATATTATAATAAACATAAACTTTTTCACTAAAAGAATAGACCAAAAAACTATCAAAAATTGCTACCCAACAGTCACAAAATCAGTCTTCACCGACATCATCCCAAGATAACCCAACAACACCTTCAACTACTCAAAATCCTCAAACATCTACACGAATTTCCTTTCAAGATAACCCATACACTTTTGAAGAACGACATGCTCGTTTATCAGAACCACTAGAACCAGTTCAATGACAATCACCTCTAAGCGAACCAACATATAACTTATACCCAACACTACCACAAGAATTAAGTAGAATAAGAAATCCTAGTCAAAACCAAAATACAGTCGAAATAAATAGACAAATTATACATCCTCGACGAAACAGAAAATTTCAAACTCCCCGAGTTCATTTTGATATACCTCAATCCCCATCACAAAACACTCCAGAAAACCCCATTGGTATATTACCAGAAACCCCTACGCTTCTTTCACAACGTAGCACCTCAAGCCTACCATCAGATTACTTAGGTTCAACACCAACATCTGAACAAATACGTGAAAATCCCTTTAACCCCCCAAACCAGGCATCACGAATACCATATTGGACAACACATTCATTTACACAAGGTGAACTAAATTTAGTCAATGATCCAATAGATATTTCTACGGATACAACAACATCCTCATCACTACCAGAAACATTATCACTGCCATCAACACCATCAATAAGCCAGATTTCACCACCACCTTTTAACTTAAATTTTCCAAATAATCTCGACGCCAGATATCGAGAACAATCATCAACAAATATCCCTTTAAGACTAGATTGGAATACATTTACAGCCCCTCCACCATTATTTGGACAACATCTAGAAAGTAATCGCCTTCACAACTGGGCACTTAATAGATTACAATACCGACAAGACATTCACGACGATATCCGTGATCACAATATCCAAATACTCCAACAAAACAGTTTACAACTAAAGTTTGAAATCACAGTTAAATTAAACAATATTACTCAACATCCCTACCCATTAAATCCACCAAACATAACAGCTCAATCACTACCACCACCATTTATAACCACTGAAGTAATATATAAATACGACAGATATACCAAAAAGACAATTGGTTACATCACATTTTATAACCCATACTCAGGATTATCATACACATGTATATTCTAAAATTATTAATTTTTTTCCAACTCCTTTTTCTAGTAATCTCAAATCATAACATAAACCCTTCTCCCCGCACAGGACCCCAAGATTTACTAGTAACACATTACGATTGTGAAGAAAACGAACAAAAAACACTACACAAGTATGCAATAAATCAAGTATCACAATGCGAAACAGAACCCCAAGCCATAGAAACTACAAATGTAATAGCAACACTTTATTCAAAAGCCCGAGCAACTACAGTTATAGGATATAAATTCACAGCAACATTTTCTGAAAAGAAAGTACATTGTTCACAAGTCTCAAACGGAAATAAAAACCGACTTGACCATGAATCATTCTACCAGAGTAATATAGAACGACTTTTACATCTCAATCCCGAAGATTGTAAAAACGAGTTACTCCGACTAAATATCACAAAAATAAAAACACAGATAGAAAGTTAGTCTCTTTCCAAGTTTTTTCAGATTCTGTACATCAAGCAGAACTTGAAAGATATCAAGGACATATAAAATTAGATGAAAAATACCCATATAACGGCGCACACGGACGATTAACCTATGACATACACGATAAACACTGGATACCACACATTGGTATAAATGACCCATCAAACTGCAAAGCAGACACAAAAAATAAAGGATACCAAGAAATAATGTTTTTCGATTGGAAAATACAACTCAAAAAAATACAACTCACACGAGATTTATCAGACAACACAATGATCTATCAAGGAATTAGATTACCTTGTAAAAACGACCAAGGTTATTGCGACCCTACAACAAGAACACAAGCAACAATTGTTTGGTTCCCCGAAGACACATGTACAACATTTCAAGTAGCAAAAATACACGCTCGTATGATAAAATTTCACGAAAAATATTTTATACAATCAATACCATATGAACAAGTAAATCCATTACGAAAAATAAGTTCTAATTTCCGAAACATTCAAAATATAGAAAATAAATTAACACGTTTTCAAATATATCAAGAGACAGAACTTGCATGTAAATACAGAAACCCACTTCACAAAACACAATACTCTGAAATATTAGTTGAATACGAAAATGGATTCGACATGACCACTGGAAAAATAAAAGTCGACCCATACGCCACAAGTCATCCTCCAAATGAAGGAACATCATATATACCAGTTCATTTTCAAAAGAATACAGGTCAACCTGGTGGACATTTAAAGCCCCAAGACGATCAAAGCACACGTTTACAAGAACTATCACTAATGAATAGTACATATTTCGGTAATATCCACTATGATATTCATTTAGATATGAAACTAGACTACACAATTAGCCGAATTTTTCAAGAAATGTCACTCTCCGAATTAGAAACACTACACCAACTATGCGAATTGGAAAGAACACAAATATTACAATCACTTGCACTAGCAGTATTAAAAATACCGTACGCAGGATATTTACTATCAGGAAATAGATCAAATTTTTTAGACTATGAAGGAAACATCTTATGGTTTTATACTTGTACTAAAAAAGTATCACCACTATACGTTTTTGAAGACAAACGATGCTATAAAAGAATCCCTATCTTTTATAAGAACAAAGTACATTTCGTTGACACACTTTCACGAAGAACCTATTTCTGGGATACCGCAGTCCCATGTGGATCAGAAAATAGCCACAATGTAGTACAACTAAACCCTGATGAAGATAAATATTACCTTCTCACCCCATATCCCACATTTATGCAATCACTCAAAAAATTTTCACCAGAAAGCATTCGCGCTATTGCTCGAAACCCAAATATAGACTTACAATCAATAGGAATATATTCAAAGTCAGATATTCAACATCACATTCGAACACAACAATTCCAAGAATTATTAACACAAATGGACACTATACAAAGACAATCAATTGACCAAAACTTACGCAAACTTGCAGAAACCGCAGGATTTGCAGACATCTATACGCAAGACTATAGCGGATATTTTAAAGACATCAAAGATTATATATATCTAAACGGTGAAAAATACCGTCCCCAAGATATATCACCTATCAATATTTTTAGCTTTGTTACACTCAAAAATGAAATTCTTGATTTTCTAGGATGGCCCTATTACATCTTAGAAAAATTGACTATTTTATACGCAATGTTTAACTTTATTGGATTTCTTTTCTCACTCTTAAAAGGAATCTACAACACATGTGCTATACACACACAAGTAAACAGACAAGCAAGCGTAGCACGCATACTCTTTGCAGGATTTTTTGGAATCTTTTCTACATCTATAAACAAAATTCTTTTAGACGCACAAATAAAAGAATATAACACAAAAATAGCAACAAGACAGAACACATACGACGAAGAACATAACAATGTAGACACAACACCAACAGCACCACATTTACCAGCCCTACCACATAACCATCCATTATCCCTAGTCCCACGTAATTTTCGAACTTTAGCCATAACACATAATCCCAATTTTAGACCAACCATATCACAAAGTCCCATCCAACATATAATGCCACACCACTCACAAGATGAAAATACTTATGAACAAATTATAGAACAACCCCATACCACCGCTTTTCAGTCTCAAAATAATAATTTTTTTAGCCCACGATGAGCCGACAACTTGGATCCCTACACCGATCAAATTCCCATCCAACCAACCTCACCACTCCAATCCAAATAATACCACTTTTTGCTTTTCCGCCAACCGATTTCCCCACCAGTAATGTAACATCCGGCATGAATTCCGATACTAATTCACACATCTCAGTTTTATACTCCATCTCACAACTCAATAACCCGAATATTGAAACCCCCGATGAATTTACCGACTCTGAACCATCTCCATCAAATAATTTTCACACCAACTCCTCAAATTTTTCTCAACCCCCTTTTCAACCCATACTACCAAATAACCCTGACCCAACCAATTCTACACCCTCTTATGCTTCCCAAGTCACTCCAACATACTCCTCACTTCATTCCGACCAATCATCTCATTCTCCAGACACCCCCCGAATCTCCCCAGAACTAGATAATTTTATTACCCTACAACAACAACCCTACCACCTTGACACCCCAACCATAAACCGAATTTCATCCACAATAGATTCATCCAACCCCCCTACCCCTACACCCTCTTCAGTTTATACCGAATCATTAGCACCATCATCCACATCTACTGAATCTTCACTCAACACTAATAGAGCTTATCGTACTTTTAAAAGAAAGTTCCCCAACCATCCTTTCCCAGCGAAACCAGGAACAGCCCGTGAATATATCAACCATCCAAAACACACTAACACAAAAGAATTTTTAGCTATCACCTTACCCTCATTTCCACAATACACCTTAAACACCCCTCACGACACTAACGAAACACGTAACTTTGTAGACGAATACGTTTTAATGCCTACCCTTCCTTGGACCTCATATTATCATTTTACTAATCCCCTTTGCTTACCATTATCTAATACTCACATCGATATAGAACGAAATAAGGACATGCTATATCGACTCACTACACCACTAACATCTAGACAATTTACCTACATTGGATATAAAAAATCACTAAAAACACACACTGCACCCCGAGCTAATGAATATACACTAGAATATTACGATCATAACATCATCAGAACTAACCAAGATCAATTCTTAGACGACGATCGCTTCGCTAACCCACAAATCACCGAGACATTTTTCATTAAAACACCATATGTATTTACACTAAATATCTTCGATCGCAAGTTTGACCACATTATTTCAGAAGCACTAACAGACACACAAGCCTACGAAAGTTTTAAAGAACGCTTCCAAATATTTTCACTAACCTTTCATTTCCTTGCACCACATGAAAGAGATTTGCACTGCTCACACGATATTATGTTGCGCACTAAACAAACACACACATATACTTATTATCGTTTCATCCAAAATCACTTTGACCTACACACTCCCTCCAGACAACCACACCATCGTTTTCAATTCATCAATTCCAAATACACCTCACCATTCTTCCTTAACTTCACATATTGTATTAAAGATACTAACCTTCATGGTATTCTTCGAAATTATGATCCCATAACCCAAATGTATATTTTTTGTCCAATCACCAAGACCTTCAACGCAGAAGAATCCCGACCCTTCCTTATCCCACACGAGTTTGTACAACCTATAGAAATCCCCATTTTAGAATTCATCCATAACACTAAATTCAATCACAAATTATATAATCTAATCCAAAACACACCTTATGAATTTGCAGTTGGCACTGAAGAACTAACCACCATTAAAGCACTTCAATTGCTTTGGCCACTGCTTCAAACTAAAAATATCATCCGCATTTTAGCTAAATTACTAACAACTTCAGATCTCATCCACGACATCTTCCCCCACGGTTTCTTCCCCGACGACTAACAGGTAAGTATGAATTATACATATTACTAACTAATTTGAATATTAGAAACTCACCATTCTTTATCCATGTTTTCTTTAGAATTTTAGCCTTCATCCAACGATCATCTGAAAAATTCACAAAAGAAAAATAAAAAATAGCAAACTTCTTCAAAACTGTTTAAGAAATCCTATTAAATTTTTGCACCAACAATTGTATAAATATAATACCAATGCAGTAATTTAATCTATAAATTTTTCCCCCACAAGCAGTAAATCTAATAATGATGAAAATTTGTAACTTAATTTTCCCCAACAACTAGCAGTAAAATTGAAATTCTATGTAGTAAATTAATAAGAAGCAAATGCAGTACTAACCTTTTGATATTTCCATTCACTCGCACAAGAATTCTATCCAAACTCGCACAGCTCGCCCACGAAGAATTGTTTAAATAATGAATTTCAGTTTCAAGCTTTCACAACTCAACAACTCTAACATACGATAACAAGTTTCAAACTTTCCTTTAACCCGGTTGGAAAGGAATTATATACTAAACAAAACTAACCAATGCAGCTTACTAAACACCACAACACATAGCATAACAGCATGACTAAGAAAAAGGAAACCAACGGTACCCAAACCGGATTAACCCAGTTTAAAACTGGATAATTTATTCTTTTGAAGACTATTATAAAGTCTAAGAAAGAAATAATAAAACACAAAAAAGTCGAAAGACAAACCCATACCACAAACAATTTGATTTTTGAAAAAAGGACACAACCAACAAAACATAAGAAAAATCACAACAAACCCAACATAAAACGTTGTCACATAACAAGACCTCTCACAAAAACCGCATGCAATCATACTCCCACTCCTGGCCTAACCCACCAGGAAGGACGTCCTGAGCATGCTCTATAGCCGGCCTAACCCACCGTGCTACATCCACGCTTTGTGACCACACTCCTATTTTTAATAAAAGCTACTCAAGGGTGAGTAACTCTTCAAAATAACTGAACTAAAACAAAAAGCTTTTGTGAAAACAACTAACTAAAATCATAATTAAAAAATATTAAACTAATAAAAGTTTTATAAATGTAAATTACATTATGCAATACATAGATCAGAATACAACACCAAGGACGAACATCCAAAGACAAAACGACCTCACTACACTCGAGAAAGAATGGCCAACTACAATCAATATGCCGCTCACAATCACAACTCAAAGGATTTAGAGTACGACTTGACTTCGCAGAAAAGGACTTCATTGAACTAGACCAATGACCACCTCGATGTTCAAGTATACGCACAGATCCGAGTAACCAGGCATCCCCTCCACGCACAATCTCCACGCCATTCCTAGACAAGATCAAAACACAAAGAAGTTCTCATCAATGAAACAGAAAAACCTGACATAGCCAAACATTCTGAAATCAGATTTGAGTTTGTTGCGAAAACCCAGTCGTTGTCTTGAGAAGACACAACGATTGAATCTGGGACTTCTCTAATAAGAAAACCCAGAAGAAATAAGATGTTCGCCAAATACCAACGTCCATCATCCATCCTTTGAATTGCAGAAAGACTATTCTAAAAAACTCTGTAAAACCCGGATGGGTGGAACCTGATCTAAACTACATTTTATGATTCGATAAATTAGATATTTTACCAATGTAAAGTATTTAATATTAACCAATCATGATCCATCTGACTAACAATCCACTTATTTGTAAGTGCTGAAATTACTTGTAATTTCAGCACCAGAGAGATTTGAATTTAACTTAGAAATTAGCTGAACTCTCCCGAGTACTTCAGCAGCCGCAATAAACCAGTATACCCTAGATCTATTGAGCCTAGCAGAGACTAGTTAAACAACCTGAGACTAGATAGTATAAGAGTAAGATTAGGATCGGTATTAGACTAAGAAGTTGCACGAATCTATCCGGCCGAAAATAAGATAGCGTGACGAGCAGACGGTGTACCCTATCCGAAATTACTCTATGAGTTATACACTTCGGTCCTAACTCAGTACTGTTATCTCCTTGCCTTCTTCATGAATTTTTTAGTGTGGCTACTTTTCCTTCCCCCAATTATTTTATATTGTGGGATATCGAGTGATTTTAAAAGGTTAAGAATTAATATTATACATAATATTCAATTCGGTTTTCTTTTTTGCCCACATGCCACTTTTGATGTCTGTGACAATTGGAAAAGGCAATAAAAATCACCCCTCTCACCCCTGTCACCCCATTACAGCACACTTACCCCATCCCCCCCCCCCCCCACCATTTGTAAGTCCTTCACTCACCACAACTTCTCTCTCCCCACATAATTTAAATGTTGTCATGAGGGAATGGGGATAATTATTAGGTTGTTCGAATTGGGAGCTAAAAAGAAGAGAAAGGGTATCTAAAGTGTAGGGAAAGTAGTTTCGCAGAAGTTAAACAAATAATTAGGATTTGAAATCGAGTAGGTTGTGATGAAAAAAAAAGAGAAAAAATATGAAGAACAAAACGTGAAATTTGGAGAAGATTGGGAAAAATTTAACACCGATCATAATCCATAATAATACAATATATTAATTTTTAAATGGAATGTTGTGGATGTAAATTCTCTGAAAATAAAAATTTTTATGGGTTTCTAACCATTGCGTGGTCCTAAATTGTAATTATTGTTTTGAGAATGAATAAAGTATCAATAACTACTCATGGAACCTCAGTGCGGGAATGACCTATTGTTTCTAGAAAAATCATTTACATGAAACAAATAAAATCAAAACACCAAAGCATAAAAAAAACGCTCCCAAATAATGATACAATTCTATATAAATCATTTTTAATCGAAGATGAAAAGTAAACTTATTCTTTTCAACCAGAATGAATCTACTATTTGAAGTGAAACCAAATTAGATGGCCAGGTTTTGTAGCAGCTCTCACTGATGTCGGAACACAAAACAGAACTGCTTCTGCTAATAAGAGTTTTTAGCAAGAGGCACAGAAGGAAACTCTAAAAAAAGCTTGAAAGTTTAGCAAGTAAAAGTCACATGAATGGTGAATATGCATAAACCATAAACAAGAATTAAAAAAACCACTACAGTCAAAGTTACAATCAATATAAATCATTTAAAAATTCAGGTAACCAATCCAAAAAAAAACACAATTCTACCTTGAAATAGTCATAAAGCTATATATTACTACAACATCAGAAACACATTAGATTCTCACCTTGAAACAATTATAGAGCTATGTATTACTGCAACAAATGTCAGGCAAGAAAAACATCAACTCTGATTGTTGACAACTTGATCTAAACCAACTTAAGTAAAACAATCTAGCCTCTTAAGTGTTGCCGCGAGTTGAGCAAAGGAAGAAAACTATGTTTGCCTTTATGTTTGGTTATATTTTCCAGTCTATTTTCGAGTCGAAGTATGAGTCCGTGTTCGTATCTATGTTCGAGTCCGTGTTCGAGTCCATGTTTGCGTTTATGATCGAGGAGTCCATGTTCGACTCCATGATCGAATCCAAGTTCGAGTGCATGTTCGAGTCCATGTTCGAATCCAAATTCGAGTGCATGTCGGCGTCCATCTTCGCGTCCATATTCGAGTCCTTGTTGGCATCGATGATCGCGCTCATGTTCGAGTCCATATTCGAGTCAACGTTGGCGACCATATTCGCGTCCATGTTGGAGTCCATGTTCGCGCCCATATTCGAGTCCCTGTTCTCGTCCATCGTCGAGCCCGTAATCGCGTCCATCTTTGAGTCCATGTTCGCGTCCATGTTCGAGTCAGTATTCGCGTCCAAATTCGCGTACCTGTTCGTGTCAAGTTTCGCGAATAGATTCGCATTCAAGTTTGCGTCAATTATCGCGTCCTTGTAGAGCCTATGTTCGCGTTCATGTTTGCATCCATGTTCGGGTCCAGATTCGCGTCCATGTTCGCGTCCACGTTCGCCTCCATGTTCTCATCGATGTTCGCATTCATGTCCGAGTCCTTGTTCGCATCGATGGTTGCGTTCATCCTGGAGTCCATTTTCGAGTCAATGTTGGCAACCATATTTGCGTTCATGTTCGACTCCATATTCGCACCCATATTCGAGTCCATGTTTTCGTCCATCTCGAGCCCGTATTCGCGCCCATGTTTGAGTCAATGTTCGCTTACCTGTTCATGTCAAGTTTAGCGATTAGATTCGCATTCATGTTTGCGTCAATTTTCGCGTCCTTTTTAGAGCCCATGTTCGCGTCCAGGTTTGCAACCATGTTCGCGTCCAGATTCGCGTCCATGTTCGCGTCCGCGTTCGCCTCCATGTTCTCATCGATGTTCGCATTCATATCCGAGTCCTTGTTTGTATCGATGGTTGCGTTCATCCTGGAGTCCATGTTCGAGTCAATGTTCGCGACCATATTTGCGTCCATGTTCGACTCCATTTTCGCGCCCAAATTCGAGTCCAGGTTCGCGTCCATGTACGAGTCCGTATTCGCGTCCATGTTCGCATACATATTCGCGTCAAGTATCGCGTCTAGATTCGTATTCATCTTCGCGTCAATTTTCGCGTCTTATGTTCGCGTCTACTTTCGCGTCCATGTTCTCATCAAGTTCGAGTCTAAGCTCGCGTTCATGTTCGAGTCCATATATGGGTTTTATTTGCGACCAAATTCGTGACCATGTTCGAGTCCATGTTCGATCCATGTTCGCCACCGTGTTAACGTCTTTGCTTTCGTCCATGTTCGCGTCTAGTATCGCGTCCATAATCGCGTCTAATTCCGCGTCCATGTCCACGTTCATCTTCGCATCCTTGTTCGATTCAAAGTTCTTGCCCATGTTCGTGTCCTTGTTTGAGTTCTCATTCGCGTCCAGGTTCGCTTCCATGTTCGCGTCCATGTTCGAGTCCATGATCGAGTCCATGTTCGCGTCCATTTTTTTGTCCATGTTCGCGCCCAGATTCGCGTCCAGATTCAATGTTCTTGCCCAAGCTTGTGTCCTTGTTTGAGTTCTCATTCGCGTCCAGGATCGCTTCCATGTTCGCGTCCGTATGCGCGTCCATGTTCGAGTCTCTTGTCCATGTTCCATGCTCTTGTCCATGTTCGAGTCCATGTTCGCGTCTATGTTCGCGTCCAAGCTTTTGTCCATATTCGCGTGCAGGTTCGCGTCCAATTCCACATCCAAGTTGGCGTCCATATTCGCATCCATATTCGGGTCCATGTTTGCAATTATGTGCGTCCTCTCGTAGCGCCTATGTTCGCGTTCAGATTCACGTTCATATTTGTATCCTTATTCGATTCAATGTACTTGTTTCTGTTTGAATTCTCTTTCAGGTCCGTGTTAGCGACCATGTTCGCGTCCAGGTTCGCTTCCAAGCTTTTGTCCATATTCGCGTGCAGGTTCGCGTCCAATTCCACATCCAAGCTCGCGTCCATATTCGCATCCATACTCGGGTCCACATTCGTAATTATGTGCGTCCTATCGTAGCGTCTATGTTCGCGTTCAGATTCAAGTTCTTATTCATATCCTTATTCGATTCAATGTACTTGTTTCTGCTTGAATTCTCTTTCAGGTCCGTGTTAGCGTCCATGTTCGCGTCCAGGTTCGCGTCCAAGTTCGTGTCCTTGTTCGAGTCCATATTCACGTATGTTCTCATCAATGCTGGCGTCTCTGTTCGCGTCCAGGTTTGCGTCCATATTCCGTCCATGTTCGCGCCAGTGTTCGCTCTAGATTCGCGTCCATGTTCGCGTCCAAATTCGCGTGCCTGTTGGCGTCCATGTTCGCGTCCAGATTCGCGTCCATGTTCGCGTCCAGACTCGCGTCCATGTTCGCGTCCATGTTCGCGTCCAAATTCGCGTGTCTGTTGGCGTCGATGCTAGTGTCCATGCTGGCGTCTATGTTCAAGTCTAATTCTTGTCGATGTTCGCGTCCTTAATCACATGCATGTTTATGTCCATGCATCAAGCACACGTCCAGGTCCGCATCCATTTTTTCGTCCACATTCGCGTCATATTCGCGTCAATATTCCAGTCCATGTCTGCGTTCTTGTTCGCGACCAAACTCGCGTCCAGATTCGTGTCGGCATTCGAGTTGATGTTCGCGTCCCTGTACAATTGAATGCTCTTGTCCATGTTCGCATCCTTGTTTCAGTAAATATTCGAGACCAGGGTTGCATCCATAATCGTATCCAGGTTTGCATCAATGTTCAATTCCATGTGTGCGTCCAAAGTTGTGACCATGTTGGCGTCCATGTTCGATTCAATGTTATTGTACATATTCGCGCCCTTGTTTCAGTTCTTGTTCGCATCCATATTTGCGTCCATAATCGAGTCCACATTTGCGTCAATGGTCGAGTCCAGGCTTACGTCAATGTTCGCGTTCTTGTTCGAGTCCATGTTCGCGTCCGTGTTAGCATCCATATTTGCAGTCATGTATGCGTCTATGTTCGCGACCATATTCTCGGTCATGTTGACATCTAGATTCGTGTCCTTGTTCGCGTCTATGTTCGCTTCCATGTTCGCGTCCATGTTCGCGTCCATACTTTTGTCCATGTTCGCGCCCAGATTCGCGTCCATTTTGGCGTCCCTCTTCGCGTATAACTTAGAGCGTATGTTCTCATCCATGTTGGCGTCTCTGTTCGCATCCAGGTTTGAGTCCATGTTCGCGCCAGTGTTCGCTCCAGATTCGCGTCCAAGTTCGCGTCCAAATTCGCGTGCCTGTTGGCGTCGATGCTAGTGTCCATGCTGGCGTCTATGTTCAAGTCTAATTCTTGTCGATGTTCGCGTCCTTGATCACATGCATGTTTATGTCCATGCATCAAGCACACGTCCAGGTCAGCATCCATTTTTTCGTCCACATTCGCGTCATATTCGCGTCAATATTCCAGTCCATGTCTGCGTTCTTGTTCGCGACCAAACTCGCGTCCAGATTCGCGTCGGGATTCGAGTTCATGTTCGCGTCCCTGTACAATTGAATGCTTTTGTCCATGTTCGCATCCTTGTTTCAGTCAGTATTCGATACCAGAGTTGCATCCATGATCGTATCCAGGTTTGCATCCATGTTCGATTCCATGTGTGCGTCCAAATTTGCGACAATGTTCGCGTCCATGTTCGATTCAATGTTCTTGTATATATTCGCGCCCTTGTTTCAGTTCTTGTTCGCATCCATATTTGCGTCCATAATCGAGTCCGGATTTGCGTCAATGGTCGAGTCCAGGTTTAAGTCAATGTTCGCGTTCTTGTTCGAGTCCATGTTCGCGTCCGTGTTAGCATCCATATTTGCAGTCATGTATGCGTCTACGTTCGCGACCATTTTCGCGGCCATGTTATCATCTAGATTCGTGTCCTTGTTCGCGTCCATGTTAGCGTCCATGTTTGCGTTCATATTCGCAGGCATGTTCCGGACTATGCATCAAGGACACGCCCATCATCTCATTTATGATCGAGCTCATAATCGCGTCCAACTCACGTCCATGTCCGAGTTCATGATCCACTCCAATTTCTTGTCCATGTTCGCGTCCATGCTCGAGTCCATGTTGGAGTCCATGCATGCGTTCATGTTCGAGCCAAGGTTTGCGGCGATTTTTGCATCCATGTGTGCGTTCATATTTGCGGCTAAACTCGCGTCCAGATTTGCCTCTCTATTCGCGTTCATCTTTGCGCTCATGTTCGATTTAATGCTTTCGTCGATGTTTGAGTCTATGATCGAGTTCATGTTTGGGTCCATGCTCGCGTCTAGATGCGAGTCCATGTTCGATTCAATGTTCTTGTCCATATTTGCGCCCTTGTTTCAGTTCTTGTTCGCATCCATGTTTGCGTCCTTAGTCGAGTCCAGATTTGCGTCAATGGTCGAGTCCAGGTTTGCGTCAATGTTCGCGATCTTGTTCGAATCCATGTTCGCGTCCGTGTTAGCATCCATATTTGCAGTCATGTATGCGTCTATATTCGCGACCATATTCTCGGCCATGTTGACATAAAGATTCGTGTCCTTGTTCGCGTCTATGTTCGCTTCCATGTTCGCGTCCATGTTCGCGTCCATACTTTTGTCCATGTTCGCGCCCAGATTCGCGTCCAGATTCAATGTTCTTGCCCAAGCGCGTGTCCTTGTTTGAGTTCTCAATCGCGTCCAGGTTCGCTTCCATGTTCGCGTCCGTATTCACGTCCATGTTCGAGTACATGCTCTTGTCCGTGTTCGAGTCCATGTTCACGTCCATGTTCGCGTCCATGTTCGCGTCCAAGCTTTTATCCATATTCGCGCTTAGATTCGCGCCCATATGCGCGTCCATGTTCGCGACCAACTCCACATCCAATTTCGCGTCCATATTCGCTTCCATATTTGGGTCCATGTTCGTAATTATGTGAGTACTATCTTAGCGTCTATGCTCGCGTTCAGATTCACGTTCATACTCGTATCCTTATTCGATTCAATATTCTTGGTTCTGTTTGAATTCTCTTTCAGGTCCGTGTTAGCGTCAATGTTCGCGTCCAGGTCCGCGTCCATGTTCGTGTCCCTGTTCGAGTCCATATTCGCGTCCATGTTCGCGTCCATGTTCGAGTCCGTGTGTGCTTTCAGTTTTTGTCCATTTTCGCGTCTTTGTTTCAAGCTACATTCGCGTCCATGTTTGAGTCCATGATCGCGTTAAGGTTTGCCTCCAAGTTCAGATTCATGTTCGCGTCCAAATTTTTGTCCACGTTCGCCTCCATATTCTCATTCATGTTAGCGTCCATTTTGGCGTCCCTCTTCGAGTATAACTTTGAGTGTATGTTCTCATCCATGTTGGCGTCTCTGTTCGCGTCCAGGTTTGCGTCCATGTTCGCACCAGTGTTCCCTCTAGATTCGCGTCCATGTTCGCGTCCAAATTCGCGTGCAGGTTGGCGTCCATGTTTGCGTCCAGATTCGCGTCCATGTTGGCGTCCAAATTCGCGTGCCTGTTGGCGTCCAAGCTAGTTTCCATACTGGCGTCTATGTTCAAGTCTAATTCTTGTCGATGTTCGCGTCCTTAATCACATGCATGTTCATGTCCATGCATCAAGCACACGTCCAGGTCCGCATCCATTTTTGCGTCAGCATTCGCGTTATATTCGCGTCAATATTCCAGTCCATGTCTGCGTTCTTGTTCGCGACCAAAGTCGCGTCCAGATTCGCGTCGAGATTCGAGTTCATGTTCGCGTCCCTGTACAATTGAATGCTCTTGTCCGTGTTCGCATCCTTGTTTCAGTCAATATTCGAGACCTGGGTTGCATGATCGTATCCAAGTTTGCATCCATGTTCGATTCCATGTGTGCGTCCAAAGTTGCGACCATCTTCGCGTCCATTTCGATTCAATGTTCTTGTCCATATTCGCGCCCTTATATCAGTTCTTGTTCGCATCCATATTTGCGTCCATATTCGAGTCCAGATTTGCGTCAACGGTCGAGTCCATGTTCGAGTCCATGTTAGCATCCATATTTGCAGTCAAGTATGCGTCTATGTTCGCGACCATATTCTGGGCCATGTTGTCATCTAGATTCGTGTCCTTGTTCGCGTTCATGATCGCGTCCATGTTTGCGTTCAAATTCGCAGGCATGTTCACGACTGTGCATCAAGGACACGCCCATCATCTCATTTATGATCGAGCTCATAATCGCGTCCATCTCACGTCCATGTCCGAGTTCAAGATCAACTTCAATTTCTTGTCAATATTCGCGTCCATGTTCGAGTCCATGTTGGAGTCCATGCATGCGTTCATATTCGAGCCGAGGTTTGCGGCAATTTTTGCATCCATGTGTGCGTTCATTTTTGCGGCTAAACTCGCGTCCAGATTTGCCTCTCTATTCGCGTTGATTTTTGCGCTCATGTTCGAGTTAATGTTTTCGTCAATGTTTGAGTCCATGATCGAGTCCATGTTTGGGTCCATGTTCGCGTCTAGATACGATTCAATGCTCGTGTCAGTGTTCAAGTCCATGTGTGCGTCCATGTATGCGACTAAAATTGCGTCCATGTTCGCGTCTAGACTCGATTCCACGTCCAGGTCCATGTACTATTGATTGCTCTTGTCCATGTTTGCGGCAATGTTCGTGTTCATGTTCGCTCCAAAATCTCGTACATGTTCGCTTCCATCTTCGATTCTATGCTCGCGTCCAAACTCGCGAATAGTTTCGTTTTCTTGTTCGCGTCCATGTGCAAGTCCATGTCGGCGTCCATGTTTGCGTCCAGGCTTGCGTCCATACCCGCGTCTATGTTCGCTCCAAGATTTGAGTCCATGTTCGCGGCCATTTTCGCGTGCCTGTTTGCGTCCACGTTCGCGTCCATGCTAGTGTCCTAGATCACGTCCATGTTCGCGTATAGATTCCAGTCCTTGTTCGCGTCCATGCTCAAGTCCAAGTTGTTGTCCCAGTTTGCGTCATTATTGGCATGCATGCCAGCTTCCATAAATCGAGGACTCGTCCATGTTCGGATCCATGTTACTCTCCATATACGCGTCCATATTCTCGTATGTTTTCGTGTCCTTGTTCGCGACCCTGATCAAGCTCGAGTTCTTGTTCATGTTCGCGTACATATCCGCGTGCCTGTTCTTGTCCATGCTATTGTCATTGATCGCGTCTATGTTTGCATATAGATTCGAGTCCTTGTTCGCGTCCATGTTCAAGTCCAAGTTTTTGACCACGTTAGCGTCCATACATCAAAGACATGTCCATGGTCGGATCCATGTTACCGTCCATATACGCGTCCATGTTCGCGTGCATATTCGAGTGTATGTTGGCGTCCATGGTGGCGTCCACGTTTGCGTCTGGTTTTGCGTCCATGTCGGCGCCCATGTTCGCTCCAGATTCGCTTCCATGTTCGGAACAATTTTTGCGTGCCTGTTTTTGTCCATGTTCGCTTCCATGCTAGTGTCCATGCTCGCGTCCTTGTTCGCGACCTTGTTCAGAATCAAGTTCTTGCTCATGTTCGCGTACATATTCGCGTGGCTGTTCGCGTCCTTGCTTTTGTCATTGATCGCGTCTTTCGTGTAACACTCTATTCAAAATCCCGTGCTCAAACTCTCAGAGATTATAAGTTTAGCGGAAAATTTCTGAAAAGGAAGTACATTGCTCCCAAGTTTCAAACGAAAATTAAATCAGTTTCGATCATGAATCGTTTTACTAGAGTGATATCAAACGACTTCTATATCTTGACCCTAAAGACTGAAAAATGAACTAAAACAATCAAAGGTAAAGTCACAAAAAATAGTACTCGAACATTTGTAAATTTTCGCGTTCTTCTAGATTCAGTCTATCGAGCACAACTTGAACAACATCAAGGCCATATACAAATAGTTGAAAACAATTCATTATCACGGTAACCACGGACGCTTAAAGTAAGATATACACAATAAAAAATCGATACCTCATATCGAAATTAACGATCCATCAAGTGAAAGCCAACATAAAAAACTCAAGATGTCAAGAAATAATGTTTTTTGATTAAAAAAACCAACTTGAAAAGTTCAAATTACACGTGATTTAAAAGATGGCATAAAAATATATCAAGGATTCCGCTTACTTTAGAAGAATGATCACGAGTATTGCGACCCAATCACTCGCACCAAGCAACTATTGTTTGGTTTCCTGAAAACAGATGTACCAATTTTCAAGTCGCCAAAATTCATGCTAGAATGATAAAATTTCACAAAAATTATTTTAAAGATTCTATGCCATTTAAACACCTACACCCTATTCGATGAAGATATGACAAAAAACCCTATAGAAACATGCAAGCAAAAGAAAAAAAGCGAAATGTTTTCAATTAAACCCTGAAACAGAATAAGCAGGCATATATTGGAAACCACTTTTTCGAACACAAAATTCAGAAAAAATAGTCAATTATGAAAAAAGTTTTGTCAATGGTCTCAAACTAACCATCTTTTTAGCACAAAATGAGCCGTGATATTAGATCACTGAATCGTTTTATCTCTTGTCCCTCCAAGCTCCACCGACATTACCCTGTCATATCAATCTCCGGCATCACTTTTTCTCCCTTATCAGTTTTCAGCCCTACTTTTTCCCCGTTCATCCAACTCACCTCAATTGATCTCTAATGATTCATTCAAACTGTTTTTGATACTCAAAACACACTAAAAAATCCCGCCATGACACCCAAAAGATTTTTTAGACTCCAAATCGAGCCCCACTAATTTTTCGCAACCACCTTTTGTCCCAATATTTCCCTCAACTCTTGTAGCACTCTCCACGTTCAGCTGCTCCTTTACCGACGATACCCCCGACGTTGCCCTTGTTTCCAGTAATGTACCTGATACCCCCAGCGCCATGACCGATGACCTCTTGAGCCTGATCTCGATTAATTGATACACAACCGACAACTCTTCACAATACTAATCAACATCCTATTATCCATCTATTACCCAGTCCGCTTTGCCTTCAGATTCATTCACATCAACCATTCGCAACGCTACCCCCCGTGCTCAGCGAATGCTCATCATCACAACTTACTCGAAGTAACCACCCTCACCATTTCAATGTCGATATCGTAGATAAAATGTTTTTCTCTACTATATCTTCATCTATTGGTAAATTATCCGTCAAAACTCCATGAAACTGTTTTAGATCAAAGCTGCTTAATTCAAGAAAATCATTAAAGATCTTGAACTTGGATCTTTGAAGACTAGTTTTTCAAAACACATGAACTGCAAGCACTCGAAACAAACACAAATTGTCGTTGTATGGTTGTTTGGTGTTTTGATCCGAAACCAAATAACTGACACGGTTTTTCCTCAGAACTGGTTCGAGAATCACTGAGTCTGGATATCCCATGGGTACGTTATCGAGTGAGGTAGCAAAAATGGTCAATTTTGTGACCAACTTGAATCACAATTTTGTATTTTGTCTCTCTTGTGCACAAACTTTAACGATATCTTACTTATTGGCCTTGTTCTGTATATTCGTCAAGTCTACTTTAGTACAAAGCAGCATACATTTACCAAAAATGTAGTTATTTTCATGAGCGTAGAAAAAACGATATTCAACAGTTTCTGTATTACGTAACACAAATCCCAAGGCAGTGTTATTTTTTGCTGCACAATCAAGTTTTTCGAAAGACGTAGTTCAGAAAATTGAAAACTGAATTCCCTCTGGAGTCCATTTTCCATCGCGGTGTCTGTCAAGAAGTGTTGACAGGCTTTGTATTTATCTTGAAGTGTTGACAGGCATTGTAGCTGATCACTAACCTCCTCCTTTTCCAAATCAGCAAAAAAACACACATTTTCCTCGCTTTCATTCCTTGATGTTTTCTGGGACGTTGCTGGAATGATTTTTAGCCTGAAAATTGTTTATCAAATGATACACATTTTGTCAACTTCCTGGGATTTTTTGGGTTCAAAGTTTGTTGTTCTATGCAAACGAACTACAGGTGCTCGAAACAAACACAGTTAATCATTGTACGGATGACGCTTTGTGTCTGAAATCGAGCAGTTTACTTAGCACCAAGCAGCATAAATTTATCAAAGATGGTGTTGTTTTCATTAGCGTAGAAATAACCCTATTCACCGGTTTCTGTATTAAGTAACACAAGTCCCTAGGCAGTGTTAATTTTTGTTGCACAATCAAGTTTTTCAAAGGATCTAGTTCAGAAAGTTGAAAATTTAATACCCTCTGAAGTCCAATTCCTTCGCGGTGCCTGTCTACTTATCTTGAAGTCTTGACAGGCATTGTAGCTGATCACTAACCTCCTCCTTTTTGCAAATCAGCAAAACAATCATTCATTTTCATAGCTTTCTTTTCTTGATCTTTTCTACGACGTTGTTGAAGTGGTTTATAGCATGAAAATTGTTTCTCACACGATACACTTTTTGTCGACCTTTTGATGTTTTTGGGTTTCAAAATTTGTTGTTCTATGCAAAAGAATTACAAGTGCTCGAAACAAACACAAGTACTCCTTGTATGGATGACACTATGTGTCCCAAATGAAACAGTACAAACTTAGTACAAAGCAGCATAGATTTATCAAAAAAGGTGTTATTTTCATGAGCGTAGAAAAAGTATATTTGCTGGTTTCTATTTTAAAGCACACAAAAACACAAAACACAAGTTAATGTTAAAATTTGCTCTGCAATCAAATTTTTCAAAGACTTGATCCAGTTTTCCATTAACTAGATTAGGATCAGAATTGGAAAGTTGAAAGTTCAACACCTTGTGGTGTCCATTTTTCATCTCGGTTTCAGTCAAGAAGTGCTGAAAGGCATTCAAATCAACTCGTAAATGGTCCCTATCCTCCTCGTTTTCCATGAGTTTATTCATACAGCAAAAGAATCACTCTTTTGCCTCGCCTTCAACTCGTGATCTCTCTTTTGATGTATTTGAAGTTAATAAAAGCGATACACACAAGGTTGATTTTCGGGTTGACTCTGCCTGCTTCTTGATCGCACTTTGTACAAAGTATAGAGCGATTGCTTTTAAGAAAAATTTAGCAAAGGGAAGCTGAAACCTGAATGGACACGACTACAGAATAGATAAGGAAAATCTACTCTTTTTGGTTAGGCCCACACATTTGAGTTGAAGATTCCCTCACTTTTTAGTTAAAATCATTTTATTTTCAAATTAACTACCTTCAATTACCTCCATTCTCAGCTCTAAATTAGTCACATTTCTTATCTTTTTCGTATTTATTACTCAATTTATGACTTAAAGTACCTTTTCAGAGCAAAACAGCAATCATATGTACTCGGTAGAGTATTCGATTGATCTAGTACTATCCAATTGCAAGATACAGTCTCTGGAATCTTTTTGACACGAATGGACAACCTATTTTAAATCAGGCACATGGTGGAAGTGATGCGAAGGGAATTCAACGAACATAATATGATGCAAGTCCCCATCGAGGAGAATCAACTTGGATCAAGGCGAACGATGGGGGAAATTTCTTAGCAGTAACTACCCCGAAACTCCTGAATCTTGAGTTGTGGCTCAACCAGTCGACGACTCAACTACAAGTTTGCACGAAAGTCCAAATTCTTGATTATCACTTTTCGCATTTTGTCAAAAACAAACGGAAATACTTTTCGCATCTTGTCAAAAAATTGAAAAAATTTCCGCGTCTTCCCAAAAAAATAAAACACTTTTTGAAAACAAAAATTGAGTCGTTCTTCACAAATTATTGAAACTCAGATGAAAATTTTAGATCCTGTTTATTAATTTGATGAGATTTTCGCATAACCCTTAAATAACTGTGACACTCTTTTCGTTTTCTGGTTTGAATTTTTTGGCTCAAGCGTTTTTTTTTGCAAAACTTTGAATTTCTTTTGCTGTTTTCTTCTGCAATTTGTGAGGAACAGCGCAATTTAGTTAGTGGAAAACTCCACCAGTTGATCAAATAACCTTTGAATAAAATCTAAATTTGTACCGATTGTGAAAACAGGATAAATTTTAGCAATTGTTGTGAATCTGATTGGAAGATGAATCAACCAGAAAAATATGGGTCCTTGCAAAAAACACTAAGACATGTGAATAGAGACACAGTAATTTTGAGTTACTATAAAGTTTTCGTAAAAATCACTGGAAAAGGAAATCGAACTTTTTCATATTAACTTGAATAAAAGCTGGGAAGAATTTGACACATAGCAGCAGCCATCTGTAAAAAGGATTTTGCTTAGAATTGTGAATGTATATCGCCTTCCTAGTTTCCATAATTGGAATTTTCAAACAAGAAACCCATATATAGTTTTTTTTCCTTTTACGAATTGTTGAGTGATTCATACATTTTAACCTAGTTTCAGTAAGTCTCAAAGTTTTTTCTCTCATTTCTCCTCATCTGATCAGTTTATTCTTATATTCAACAATGTACGCCGGATATGACGCTAGTTCCATTTACATTGAATTTTCAAAAAACCAAACAAAAATTTGAAGACTGCTTGGTATCAAAAATCCTACAAGGGAAAAATTTTTTTGGATCCTGCTCCCAACTATTCAAGAAAATTGGGTTGGGGCAACTCAAAAAAAGACAGCAATTTTGGGAAAAAAGAAAGAGAAGCGTTCTCGGCAATTATAAAAACTGTTTTCGCGTGATGCTGAAAACTTTGGACTCGTTCCTATATTAGAACTCAATTCTGACAATGAGTCAACAATGGATCAGGAGCTTGCCCACTACAAAAAAATGTATGACATAGCAATTTACAATAGAATAGAAACTTATGTCACGATCAAGAAGTACAGTGTTAACAAGCCTCCCTACATTTAGACTCGACTCGTCACTGCAAAAAAGAATGAAGTCTTGAAGCAAATTGCCCATGTCAGCTATACTTTGAACAAAGTTAAAGAGCTGTACCAAATTTTGGGAGACTGGATCTTTGTTGAGAACTGTACCGAACAATAATTTGTGTTATTCATTTTTTTCTTGTCTTTTAAATTAAATATTCATCCTCTAAAACGATTTTTTTACTATTCGAACTGAACAGTATTACTTGCATTATTGCTCTCTGAGAAAATTGATCTTATAGTTTCACATTATTTTGGAAATTTTTCATAATGTTCAGCAAGAAAAGTCAAAAAAAATTCTAACTGTTATCGAATCCCAAAAACGACCAAAAATGCAAAAATTCACACATATTCTATTTTGATTCGACTCTGCATAATGGTAGAAAAACAACTTACACAGGTTATCAATCCGATACCAAAAATAGACCTTATTGAATATTTTAAAAATGGAAATCAATGGGAAAATGAGCAATCACACAACAACAAAAGAAGAAAATAATGAACTGATTGATATACTTCTCTCATTATTGGAGACATTAGGTGATGAGGAGACATTAGAAAAACTTTTTTAACCTATTCGACGGTTGCACTGCAGAAAATGAACGTAGAGTAGTTGAATGAAGTTCTTAGAATTTTTGTGATTCTGCAGCAAGATTTTTCGCCAAATGCAAAAAAGATTAATTTTTTGTACGTGTGATGTTTTGGACCCGGACATAATTGTTGTCAATTTAGGTACGGAATGTCCTGTATGAAAATTTTTTTGCAAACTCAAAACTTGTTTAGTCTTCCCAGCTCATGTATTCTTGGTCACGTGACTAGATTACTTTTGTATTTATATATTAAAAAAATTGCTGCCTCAGTAAATGCGTTATTCAATTGTTAATCATTTTAACCGATTTAGTCAATTTTTAATTTTGTAACATATATCGGCATTTTTTTCCTATTTTTACGGCAAATAATTTAAGATTTTTACAGTTTCTTCTGTGTATTATTTCACTTTATTGGAAAGGTTTGAACATTAAAAGATGAATTTGATTACTAACTAATAAATTGAAAGAAAAATGCCTTAAATGCAACTCTGATTCTAATTGGATTCGAATTCTAAGAAAAAATTCCCTTAAAGGAAGCTGAAACCTGATTGGACACGTCTAGTGAATAAAAAAGGAAAAACCACTCTGATTGGTTAAACCACCCATTTTAGTTGAAGATACCCCTCACTCTTAGGTAAAAAACAATTTAATATCAACTTAACTACCGTCAGTTACCTCCTGTCTCAGCTCTGAATCAGTCACATTTCTGATCTTTTTCATATCTTTTACTCAATTTCTTACCCAAAACGACCTTCTCTGCATAAAAGCAACCATATCTACTCGGTAGAATTTTTGCTTGATCTAGTACAAACCCAAGTGCGGAAACAGTCTCTGGAATATTTTTGACACGAATGGACAACCTTTTTTAAATCAGGCACATGGTGGAAGTGATGCGAAGGGAATTCAACGAACATAATATGATGCAAGTCCCCATCGAGGAGAATCAACTTGGATCAATGCGAACGATGAGGGAAATTTATTAGCATGTGGGAAGTAACTACCCCGAAACTCCTGAATCTTGAGTTGTGGCTCAACCAGTCGACGACTCAACTACAAGTTTGCACGAATGTCCAAATTCTTAATGATCATTTGTCGCATTTTGTCAAAAACAAACGGAAATACTTTTCGCATCTTGTCAAAAAATTTGAAACAATTTCCGCGTCTTGCCAAAAAATTAAAACAATTTTGAAAACAAAAATTGAGTCGTTCTTCACAAATTATTGAAACTCAGATGAAAATTTTAGATCCTGTTTATTAATTTGATGAGATTTTCGCATAACCCTTATATAACTGTGACACTCTTTTCGTTTTCTGGTTTGAGTTTTTTGGCTCAAGCGTTTTTTTTTTGCAAAACTTTGAATTTCTTTTGCTGTTTTCTTCTGCAATTTGTGAGGAACAGCGCAATTTAGTTAGTGGAAAACTCCACCAGTTGATCAAATAACCTTTGAATAAAATCTAAATTTGTACCGATTGTGAAAACAGGATAAATTTTAGCAATTGTTGTGAATCTGATTGGAAGATGAATCAACCAGAAAAATATGGGTCCTTGCAAAAAACACTAAGACATGTGAATAGAGACACAGTAATT
This sequence comes from Symsagittifera roscoffensis, assembly GCF_963678635.1. Classification (NCBI taxonomy): domain Eukaryota; kingdom Metazoa; phylum Xenacoelomorpha; order Acoela; family Convolutidae; genus Symsagittifera; species Symsagittifera roscoffensis. The sequence goes on from NC_087067.1 coordinate 47,874,831, forward strand.
TTGAGTTACTATAAAGTTTTCGTAAAAATCACTGGAGAAGGAAATCGAACTTTTTCATATTAACTTGAATAAAAGCTGGGAAGAATTTGACACATAGCAGCAGCCATCTGTAAAAAGGATTTTGCTTAGAATTGTGAACGTATATCGCCTTCCTAGTTTCCATAATTGGAATTTTCAAACAAGAAACCCATATATAGTTTTTTTTCCTTTTACGAATTGTTGAGTGATTCATACATTTTAACCTAGTTTCAGTAAGTCTCAAAGTTTTTTCTCTCATTTCTCCTCATCTGATCAGTTTATTCTTATATTCAACAATGTACGCCGGATATGACGCTAGTTCCATTTACATTGAATTTTCAAAAAACCAAATAAAAATTTGAAGACTGCTTGGTATCAAAAATCCTACAAGGGAAAAATTTTTTTGGATCCTGCTCCCAACTATTCAAGAAAATTGGGTTGGGGCAACTCAAAAAAAGACAGCAATTTTGGGAAAAAAGAAGGAGAAGCGTTCTCGGCAATTATAAAAACTGTTTTCGCGTGATGCTGAAAACTTTGGACTCGTTCCTATATTAGAACTCAATTCTGACAATGAGTCAACAATGGATCAGGAGCTTGCCCACTACAAAAAAAATGTATGACATAGCAATTTACAATAGAATAGAAACTTATCTCACGATCAAGAAGTACAGTGTTAACAAGCCTCCCTACATTTAGACTCGACTCGTCACTGCAAAAAAGAATGAAGTCTTGAAGCAAATTGCCTATGTCAGCTATACTTTGAACAAAGTTAAAGAGCTGTACCAATTTTTGGGAGACTGGATCTTTGTTGAGAACTGTACCGAACAATAATTTGTGTTATTCATTTTTTTCTTGTCTTTTAAATTAAATATTCATCCTCTAAAACGATTTTTTTACTATTCGAACTGAACAGTATTACTTGCATTATTGCTCTCTGAGAAAATTGATCTTATAGTTTCACATTATTTTGGAAAATTTTCATAATGTTCAGCAAGAAAAGTCAAAAAAAATTCTAACTGTTATCGAATTCCAAAAACGACCAAAAATGCAAAAATTCACACATATTCTATTTTCATTCGACTCTGCATAATGGTAGAAAAACAACTTACACAGGTTATCGATCCGATACCAAAAATAGACCTTATTGAATATTTTAAAAATGGAAATCAATGGGAAAATGAGCAATCACACAACAACAAAAGAAGAAAATAATGAACTGATTGATATACTTCTCTCATTATTGGAGACATTAGGTGATGAGGAGACATTAGAAAAACTTTTTTAACCTATTCGACGGTTGCACTGCAGAAAATGAACGTAGGGTAGTTGAATGAAGTTCTTAGAATTTTTGTGATTCTGCAGCAAGATTTTTCGCCAAATGCAAAAAAGATTAATTTTTTGTACGTGTGATGTTTTGGACCCGGACACAATTGTTGTCAATTTAGGTACGGAATGTCCTGTATGAAAATTTTTTTGCAAACTCAAAACTTGTTTAGTCTTCCCAGCTCATGTATTCTCGGTCACGTGACTGGATTACTTTTGTATTTATATATTAAAAAAATTGCTGCCTCAGTAAATGCGTTATTCAATTGTTAATCATTTTAACCGATTTAGTCAATTTTTAATTTTGTAACATATATCGGCATTTTTTTCCTATTTTTACGGCAAATAATTTAAGATTTTTACAGTTTCTTCTGTGTATTATTTCACTTTATTGGAAAGGTTTGAACATTAAAAGATGAATTTGATTACTAACTAATAAATTGAAAGAAAAATGCCTTAAATGCAACTCTGATTCTAATTGGATTCGAATTCTAAGAAAAAATTCCCTTAAAGGAAGCTGAAACCTGATTGGACACGTCTAGTGAATAAAAAAGGAAAAACCACTCTGATTGGTTAAACCACCCATTTTAGTTGAAGATACCCCTCACTCTTAGGTAAAAAACAATTTAATATCAACTTAACTACCGTCAGTTACCTCCTGTCTCAGCTCTGAATCAGTCACATTTCTGATCTTTTTCATATCTTTTACTCAATTTCTTACCCAAAACGACCTTCTCTGCATAACAGCAACCATATCTACTCGGTAGAATTTTTGCTTGATCTAGTACAAACCCAAGTGCGGAAACAGTCTCTGGAATATTTTTGACACGAATGGACAACCTTTTTTAAATCAGGCACATGGTGGAAGTGATGCGAAGGGAATTCAACGAACATAATATGATGCAAGTCCCCATCGAGGAGAATCAACTTGGATCAAGGCGAACGATGGGGGAAATTTCTTAGCATGTGGGAAGTAACTACCCCGAAACTCCTGAATCTTGAGTTGTGGCTCAACCAGTCGACGACTCAACTACAAGTTTGCACGAAAGTCCAAATTCTTGATTATCACTTTTCGCATTTTGTCAAAAACAAACGGAAATACTTTTCGCATCTTGTCAAAAAATTTGAAACAATTTCCGCGTCTTGCCAAAAAATTAAAACAATTTTGAAAACAAAAATTGAGTCGTTCTTCACAAATTATTGAAACTCAGATGAAAATTTTACATCCTGTTTATTAATTTGAAGAGGTTTTCGCAAACCCTTAAATAACTGTGACACTCTTTTCGTTTTCTGGTTTGAGTTTTTTGGCTCGAGCATTTTTTTTGCAATACGTTGAATTTCTTTTGCTGTTTTTCTTTGCAATTTGTGATGAACAGCGCAATTTAGTTGGTCGAAAACTCCACCAGTTGATCAAATAACCTTTGAATAAAATATAAATTTGTACCGAGTGTGAAAACAGGATAAAATTTACCAATTGTTATGAATCTGATTGGAAGATGAATCAACCAGAAAAATATGGGTCCTTACAAAAAACAGTAAGACATGTGGATAGAGACACAGTAATTTTGAGTTACTATAAAGTTTTCGTAAAAATCACTGGAAAAGGAAATGGAACTTTTTCATATTAACCTGAATAAAAGCTGGGAAGAGTTTGACACATAGCAGCAGCCATCTGTAAAAGGATTTTGCTTAGAATTGTGAATGTATATATGAGCACTATCGCCTTCCTAGTTTCCACAATTGGAATTTTCAAACAAGAAAGCCATTTATAGTTCTTTTTCCTATTACGAATTACTGAATGATTCGTACATTTTAACCTAGTTTCGGTAAGTCTCAAAGTTTTTTCTCTCATTTCTCCTAATCTATTCAACTAATATCATATGATGCGAGTACGTATCAGAGAGAATCAACTTGGATCAATGCAAACGATTGAGGAAAATTCTGTGCATGTGGGAATGAACTACTCAGAGATTCTTGAGTCTAGTTTTGTGGCTCAACCAGTCAACGACGACGCAATGACGAAGATTATGGGTTCTCTATAACAAGGCCTCAAAACACCCCACCCCAACAATCACCAATGCAGCTTCGACCAGTTCTGCATTCTATACACATCCTCCAGAACTCTTCTACTGCTCGAGAGCTCTTTCATTTATGAATTTTGTAATTAATTGTTGCTTGTCAATTTTTTTTACCTTTCGTAAATTTTATTTTTTTTCAATTTCTTTTTAACTATGAGAAGAGATGCGCAGTTCAGGAGTAAAATTACCAATTGATTGAAAACAATCAGAACAAAAAATGAATTAGTGCTACAACGTTTCTCGCATGTTGTCAAATAAAACATAAACACTTTTTGCATCTTGTCAAAAGAAAATGAAACACTTTTCGCTTTCTGGCGAAAAAGTTAAACTATTTCAGCAACCTCTTAAAAAATTGAAACGTTACGTTTTCGCATCTTGTCAAAAAAATTGAAACACTTTTTTGTTTTTTTTGTGGAAAAGATCTAAAAACTTTTATTTTTTTTGTCGAAAAAAAATTGAATTGTTTTTACAATTTATTGAAATTCAGAAGAAATGATTAGATTCTGTTTATTATTTTGAAGAGAATTTCGAATTTTCCTTAAAAAACAGACAATTGTTTCATTTTCTCCGATTTTTGTGGTTTGAGTCTTTTTTTGCAATACTTGAAAGTTTTCTGCTCCTTTCCATTGCAATTTGCGATGAACAGCGCAACTTAGTTGGTGGAAAACTTCACCAGTTGATCAAATAACATTTTAGTAAAGTCTGTGTTTAAAGCGAGTATAAAGACAATCGATAATTTGTTATGTGAAATGAAATTTACACACTCGTTGTAAAATCTGATCGGAAGATAAACCAATCAGAAACATATGGGTCTTTTATGTACTGAAAACATAGTTAGAATTGTGGGTAGAGACACAATAATCTTGAGTTACTATTTATTTTTCGTAAAAATCACTGGAAAAGGAAAAAAAGCAGTTTTCCACAGTAATCTGAACAAAAGCTGGGAACAGCCTGACATAGAGCAGCAGCCATCTGTAACAATGGTTTTTGCTTAGAATTGCGGATGTATATATGTGCAGTATCGCCTTCCTATTTTCCATATTTGGAAATTTCACACAAGAAATCCATTTTTAGTTCTTTTTCCTTTCATGATTATTTGAATCACTGATACTGCTTACTTCCATTTTCAGTTGATCTGAAAAATTTTTCTCTCATTTTTCCTGATCTGATCAGTTTATACTTATATTAAACAATGCAAGCCGGATATGACGCTGGTTCCATTTACATTGAACTTTCAAAAAACCAAATAAGAATTTGAGGACTGCTTGGTATCAAAAATCCTACAAAGGGGAAAGTTTTTTTTGGATCCTGCTCCCAACTATTCAAGAAACTTGGGTTGGGACAACTCAAAAAAAGACAGCAATTTTGGGGGAAAAGAAGGAGAAGCGTTCTCGGCAATTAGAAATTCTGTTTTGCGCGATGCTGAAAACTTTGGACTCGTTCCTATATTAGAACTCAATTCTGACAATGAGTCAACAATGGATTAGGCGCTTGCCCACTGCAACAAAATGTATGACATAGCAATTTTCAATAAAATAGAAGTTTGTGTCACGATCAAGAAGTACAGTAGTAAATGAAAATGACCGAAATTGCAGAAATTGGACATAGACTCACAAACAAATATTAAATTCCCATTTTGAGTGGATTCTGCATAATGGTAGAAGGTGATTTTACATTGGTTACCGATCCAATACCAAAAAAAAAGACCTTATTGAATATCGTAGAAATGGAAACCAATGGAAAAACAATCAATCTTTTCAACTGATAATGGAAGAATTTGATAAACTTCTCGATATACATACTTCATTACTAGAGAAATAGGTGATGTGGAGAAAATAAAAAAAAGATGTATCATTATTGACGAATGCGCTGTAGATAATAAACCTACAGAAATTAAATAACATTCTTAAATTTTTGAGACTATAAAGCAAGGTTTTTCGTCAAATATAAAGAGAAAAAGTTCGTTATTTTTTAACCTGTTTTGTTTTGGTGTTTTGGACCCAGACAAGTTTGAAAGATGGGCCAAAAGTTTCCTTTCGAAGGTCTACTTGAATACGGAATTTTTTGTATGAATTCTTTCTTTCCAAACTTCAAAACTTTAAAATTACATGCAATTCTATATGAATTGCATGTTCATGTATACTTGGTCACGTGATCGATTACTTTTTTATATATTAAAACAATTGCGGTTGTTAGTCATTTTTACCAAAAAAAAATCTCCACAGAAAACAGTTAACATAATGAGTCTGGTTATTTTGGATATTGAATATTTTGAAAACAATATAGTGAAAGAAGTACAAGTTTATAAGAATGGATAAACTGTAGGTTTTTCCTTTTTTCTCCCAAAAAGCTCATGCCAACATCACAAAAAATTTGATGTACAAAGCATCTTCATAGAATCAATTGGAATAGCGGTTACAAATAATAAACTGAACTTGAAAAAAATTTGAAAAATTTAGTATACCCAGAAACGGAAAACTTAACGAAAGGTTATAGAAATTGTAAGATTTGTCAAAAATTTTGGAAACGAAGTTTATAAAATTGAATAACTACGCTTGCCCAAAAACTCATTGTTTTTTTTTTTTTAAATATGAAGAATACGATTGGAAGTGTAGCAACTAACCAATTCGTGATGCAAAATTCTCTAGTATGCAGAAAAAAAAGCATTTGCTTACAGAAGATGAAGTCGATGTTTTTTACATAATTGTACTGCGTTTTTTTAATTTCAGTTGAATCTCATTGCCAACCTTTTCCTTCTAAAGTTAAAATGGTCGATCAATGCGACAATCCCGTAAAATTAGTATATTGATGTTTTGATGAAGAATATCAAGAGCAAAAAGCAAACATAAAGGAAGTCGATTGATTGTACATTTAATTGTCTATTTTAGTTTTTTTTTGTATAGTTGTGATGCTAGTATGTGCAATCGTTCAAATAATGTTATCAGCAACATGTGGAGAAACGACAATTTGGGTACTTCTCTTATCAAGTACAGTCGTTTGTATTTCATCTTTTCGAAATCTATGAACTAACTAATATCTAGCAAAGAACGAACTTTTGTTTCCCTAGTTGGTCCGAGTGGATCTGGAATGTCGCATTTTATTTTTGGTCGGTTGAAATTTTGTAATTTTCATACAGCACTTGGCAAAAATTTCTACTTCTATCATTCATTATCAACTTCTTTATAGTTAAACTTAATTAATTCCTCAGCTTATCCAAGGAATAAATTTGGAATGATTGAAAATCTTCCTAGAAACTGAACGAATTATCTGCTTGTTTTTGATGATTCTTTTGAAGAAATTTCAAACTCTCAGCAGCTTGTAAAAATTGTCAATGCTGGAAGACACAGGGATCTAATTAAAACTTACATCAAACAGAATTTACTTCATCCAAACAAATTGGGAACAAATTACGAGTTACAAAATTAGCACATAGTCTGGTTCATACCGACGAGAGACGATTTTAGAAAACAAAACATTAAGTCAGCAGCTAGGTCTAGGATCTCAATCGAAAGAGTGGTATCAAGATGCAACAACAGTTCTCGATGGTCATTCACTTTAGATTTAACCCCGAAAACAGATTATTCTGCCCAATAGTGGCTCAATTCCAGCAAAGTTATTTTACTAGCTGGAACAGGACAAAGTTTTTGGATGATCAGTACACAAAAAAAAATTTACCACCAAAATTTCGAAATTTTTCCTTAAGACTTCGAAAACAATCTATTCTCAATTGCCCAAAAGATTTCTTCCAGTTTCTCAGCGGGTTTTTAGTAAACCGATTAAAGGGCGATCTTCATGACCTTCGGAAAGAAATTCGATTATCAAATAAAGTAAAATATTGTGATGAAACTTCAGAATTTACATAAAAAATAACTCCTCTACACAAAAAAGATCTATTCTAATTTCATTTAATGGGTTACAATTGATATCTATTTGTAGCCCAATTATCATTAAACGGTTGATTCAGAGTGGAACAGTTTTCTAGTTCCGTAGTCAGCTTATCAAACACAAAATAATCTTCCAAGAAAACAAATTGGAACAAAATGAAAAAAAGGAGATAACACTTTGATTCTAATTACAGCGCAGAAAGTTTTCCCTTAGTTGTGTTGTTCAAAATTAGCACAACAACAACCTAAATAATTCGATCTAACTGGCTACCAAAACTCTTTGGGTTTTTTGGCAGAGACATCAAGGGAACACATATGTTTGGATAAGCTTTTTTCAAGACCGATTTTGACCGATTTTTATCAAGACCGATAAAAGGTTTCCATTGTAAGTTTTCAACACCTAACAATTGTTGAATCCTTGTTGAATCTGACATTGACTGATTGAAAAAGACGAAAGATAAATTCAGAAGTTTTTCCCGTAATTAACCAAAACATAACCGGACAAACTAAAATGCATGGAAAGTTTGAGTGAGCAATTATATTAATCTGTTTTTTTTTCTACAAAGTTACAAAGGCATTGGTTCGTATCATATGTACGGTCGAAACTTATATGCTTGATAATATCAAAAAAGGTTTATGATTTCTACATCTGATTGGTCTGAATTACTAATTGTTAAACCAAATTAGACACATAATTTTAACAGACACTAAAATGACCTTCTGACGAACTTAAGCCGTAGACCAAAGTGGTATAAAATGATTTGCTTATGGTTTTTCATGGTGTAAAATGTCTCGCTATGCTTGTCATACTATAGGGAAATATGAATTTTTGGTTGACTAGGTACAACTTTTTAATAAAAGATCATTGCTCGCAGAGCAGGTAAATTCTCTCAAAAATACAGTACAGTACAGAACGGAGCACAAGCTTTCTTCTTTACTGGTTCCACCACATCCGTTTTTTGGCAAAAAAAAACGGAACAAAACTTGAAATTGAAGTTTATAGCAAAAATTGTATCACAATTATTATTGCTGATTCTTGCATACAATTTTGGAGAAAAAAATCAACTTTAATCGTTTTTGTCGAAGGTTTTTTTACTAAGAAAGACGAGAGGTCGGTTGTTAGATCCCTTTGTTTCAATTAGTAACTCAAATTATAAGTCTCAGTTAAATTATATCATAGATCATAGTCGATCTGGTCCTAGAGTTAAACTGATAGTTATATGAACATAAATTAAAAAGAATGATTAAATGGACAAAGGTTAAGTGTTATGCACAACTGTTCATCTTTTGTTAACTTTTACCAATAGAAGGCGATTTTTTAATCAATTTTTTTCGCTTTATTTCTTACAATATTCAATGAAAGGTATCGGAGAGAAGGTGCCGAGAATTTGATGTTCAATTTTTGCTGGGAAGGGTACACCGTCTAGTCCTCACTGTCATTTGGGGTTTTGTCCGATGATAGGGTGGTGGCACTTCATTTTCCTCTCGGTCCATTAAATTTGACTTAAGAAAATCCTTTACTCAAATTGGTTTAAATCCTGAGTGAGTCTGTTTAATATGGAAAATTACTAAAAGAGAATTTAAGATCTATACTTTTAAAGGAAAAGAAATAAAGAAAATTGAAAGTATTCGGCCGTTTCAGCCCAAGAAATTAGAGTCTGTGAAAAATGCAGGTAGGATCATCCGAAACAATTTAAATTTGGTTTTCCCTGCACCTGCTATTAGACTTCAGTCCTCTCCTTGTCTCTTATCGTCCGTTTGATCAGGAGACTGACATTTTAATTTCATTGATATTTTAAATTAAAAAATCAATATTTATTTTAACTGGGGGAATCACATATTTTCCACCTGCTTTAGTTATTTTAAAGTTCAGAGCGGCGAGGGTTTATCTATTTTCACAGTCAAAACAATAAAGACACTCCGAATGACTCGCGTCGTGGATGAATACTCAGTTCCCTCGATCACCTGTTAAACTTTCTTGAAAATCTTTGCATTCTTCCAAGGTTAAAAAAACTGAAAGAGTAAAAGAAATTCCGTTCAGAATTTGAGAAGGTAGATATTTGGCTTTGTTTTTTAAAGTTTTAAGTTAAGTTGTTCAGTTGAAATCTGAATCAAAAGTTAAATTAAAAAGACAATCTTATTTTGAGGTGTAAATAAATTTAGAATAGGAAAGAGTCCGCTCGGATCTTATGTAAACAATTAAAACAATAGCCTTTTGTTTTTGTGTAGCATTTTTAATATTACAACTCACCCCTTTTTTGATGAACAGTTCTGGATGCAATTTCTAAGATGGGTATTGCTTAAAGCACGAAAAACCATATTAAAGATAAAAATGAATTTTAAAAATTGAAGAGGTGTATAGCGTTAAATATGTTATTCAGGCAATTTTTTCGATTTTCTTTTCTAAAGCCACGGTATAGTCCCTTGGGATCATGATTTTTTTCAGCTGCCTCTAGCTGCTTTTTTAACTCTTTTTTCGCCCTTCGTTTTCGTTTGTTCTTTAGCCGCATTCTTTCAAATGCCTTCGCTATCCTCTCCACGTCCTGCTAGTTGTCGTTTTCCGGGAACGCTGTTACTCCACTAAATTGAACGAGCAAAGACCTCTCTCCGGGTTTCATTAGGTACTAATTTGTAGTTCTTTCTATCAAATTGGAAGAATTTTTTTGCCGGCAAACAGAAAAAACTCGTGCTCGAGAATTTGATCTGGGTACAGGGTGGCTGAATATCCCATAGCGATGTTTGTTGCCTGAAACGTCCCCTGAAGCTTCCGCTTGTTAAATTCCCGCTTCAAGGAACACTTCAGGGTCGTTACAAATCTAGGGTTACCGTGAGATAAGTTTATCTCACGATCTTTTTCAATGCTCAGCCGCTCTGCCACTTCTGGGAATCTGCCTGCTCCCTTTGGCAGTCCATCATCTCAAGATAGGGAGGCTTGGCTGATTTTCCTTTTTCGGTTTTTTTATTGCCTTTTGTATAAGTGCCTGAATCTGTTCGCCGGTTCTGATGCCGGGTCTCCGTTTAGGCAATTCCAGTTTAATCTTGGGTCGTACTCCCTTTTTAAACAACTGAAACGTTTTTATTATACCTTTTAGTTAAAAATGCTTTTCCTTGCAAAATTTGGGCGACATAATTTATATATGAAGATTTTAGAAATACAACTTAAAGGTTTTCAATTTGTAAAACGAAAATAGAAATTTGGGCATTAACTAACCCCTACGCTTAGTTCTATGTCCACCTGGGGTCATCCACAGGTTTACCATGGTGTTACCTTTTATAGGCAAAAAGACTAGAAAAAACCGGGGGAAAATATACCTTTTCCACACTCTTTGATATAATTTTGTATCAATATAAGTGGTATTATATGTGTATTACACAGTCCCACCCCGATTAAAAGAAAAGATAATGTTTATAGCGTTTGATTAGCTATAGCTTATCGAAGTTTCGGCTGTTGGTTTGTTCGTTGTTTCTCCTTAGAAAAGATTTGCCAAACAGTAATTCAGTGTGGTCGATAAACAAGTAAAAAAAATTAGGTAGAAAGATACAAAATTGTGTAATAGAAACGTACAAAAAATTAAATCTGCTGCGGAAATGTTTAGGGTCGGAAAAATTATATTCACTTTTCCATATGGGATAATTTGTTGCTGATGGCGGTAAGCATTTGCAGCAAATTTTTGAATTGGATGATTATCCGTTACGAGGCCGATCATTTGTAATATAAGTCGTTTGGGTATCACCTTGTCTACTTTCTGTCATTTCGTGGCAAATATCGCACGGGGAGTAATAAGAGAAGGACAGCGTGTAGACTGGTGTACGACAAATGGGACAGAGAGTTTGTCCAGAATGGGTAAAGTTACCTTCATTAATTGATCAAAATCTGTGCAAACAAGATGGGGAGGATGATGTGGCAGGTTCTTATGTTGCTTTTTGAAAGCCAATTTTGGTTCATAACATATTGGGCATGTACGTTAAAATGGATTGAAGTAAGTAATAAAAGGGAGACAATGCCAATTTGATCATTTCGTCGACAAAAGAGAATGTCATTCTTAAAAGAAGTGTAAGAAAAGGATTTTTCTGATCAGATGTAGGCCTAAACAGAAAATATGGGCTTTTTTGTTTTATATTAAATCATTGCGCTGAAGGCAAAACAATTTTTGCCAATTTAACACATGGAAATCTTGTCGACATATTCGACAAAATAATTTGTCCAGCCGAATTTTTTTTTGGGATTTTAGCTTAAGGAAACAGTATGATACATTTTATTCTGGCTCATGAAGAACTCTCGTTTGCAATTTTGTTTTCTGTTCAAAACAGATCGGAAACTTGAAAGTCATTGTTATTTTTTTCAACTTTTGTTTAGCAACGGGAATTTTCATTAAATTGTATTCAATTGGATTGGTATTTCACCTAAATTGAGGATACTATCGAAAAAATCATATTATTTTCTGTTATGGGAAATAAACGTTTTTCCTTTTTTGCCATCCATATGGTCGGAATAATGAAAAACATTTTGTGGATAAAAGTAAGGGTCTGTTTTATCTTCTACCCTTATGGTTTCATCGACTTGATCAAGTCGCTCATTCATGTAAAACAGCATTTTTCTAAATACAAAAGTTATGCCCATACATTACTAAATTGAACATGTGAATGACAAATTGGGCATATATTGTTGCAATTGTTTGTGCACGTATGCCATATACTAATGTAAAGATGTCGAACAATCATATGTTCACCTTTTCTTTTATTATTGGTAAGCATTAGTTTATTGTAAATGTTACAGATATCGTATTCTGTCAAATTGATTATATGAATTTCAGCTTCTTATAACAAGCCGTCCAAGTTAGATGAGGAGGTTGGGGGGTGATTGTTTTTATGGAGTTTTTTCATTGCATTACATAACTCCAAACAAATAGGGCATTCAGATGCTGTATCAATTTTCAATTTGGTTCAAATCATCAATGACCTGATTTGAAATGGTGCTTGCCAAAATAAAATTAAATACCAATATTTGTTACTTGGTTTTAGTATACTGATGTGGGGCTAGCCACTATATAAAGTTTCAAAACGAATTAAGAAGATAAGGACAAATTTGAAATTTTCAGTTTATATAAAGGAGCGCTGAAATCCAATGAGGTGAACCATTGTTCCCTTGTAGAAAAGTGTCATTTTTAATCAAGTATAGAATTTTTGCTTTCTACATTACTGGGGCAACATTTTGGGTACTCAATTAGGAATCTGAAAAAAGGCCAAAATCTAGAAGTATGGTAAACGCTTATTTCTTGGTAGGAAAGTTTTTCAATATATTTGACAAGAATTTCAATATAGGCTTGTAGATTTGGCTGAAGTTCAAAAAATTTGGTAAAATTAAGAAATGACATAGTTCTACAAAGTTGGGGTGTTTTAATGGGATTTTAATGATAGTGGATAAAATATAATATATTTTGCAAACATGTAAGAATTAAAAATTTCCTGAATTTTTTCAACTCCAATTCTCCAAATAATTGATAGCGCAATTTATGAATACAAATGAACAGGTTACGTTGCGCTAGGGGAATCATTTGTTTGAAAATCCTGAATGTCCCTGGGTAGTTCAACTAATTTGTATTTGACAAAACTAGAAAAAAATTCCAATTTTGAGAAGATGAGTAGATTTCAACTATCCTGTCGTCCCATGAATTAACGTAATCATAAGAAACAATAAGCTTTGGAAGATTTTCACCTCTCGTTAAGGTGTCAAAATATCTTTCGATTTGTAAATAGTTGCGTATCGGTTGTTATGTCGAAAGAGCCTTTATTACTTTATTATTTATGGTCAATAACAAAATTGGATTCCTTCGTCAGTGGTTTGGATGATTTCTGAAGTCTTGTTTTTCATAACATAAAAGATGGTTCTAAATTTTTCATTTGAAGGTGATATCAAGATTTCATGAATGTAGTTACTATGGAAATTGTTATCCATTCGAATGTTGTTAGTTAATTCTAAATTTGGTAACTCAGCTGCTGCCACTTCTGTGAAGAAATTTTTGTATTGTGTTGGAAATTCAATAATTAACACAATCTTTCAGTCTAGTGTATCGATCAGCATTTGAACAATTTGCGCGCAAAATGAAGTAATTATTTTGCACTTAATTGAGTTGTGTTATGAGATTTTTAGTATGTAATGTTATTTTTATACACTACGAAGAATTCGCTCCGAGTCGATTTTAAAAATTTATCATTTGATTTTTTTTTCTGAAACAGGAAAATTTAATTTGAAGCTATGATGTTGTTATTTTGATTCTTTGGTTATTCCTGTTTTTACTGTATTTGGGTCAGTTTGGTCTGAAAGCCCTGGATACATTCCAGGTTCATTTCTAGTATTCGTTGCTGTGAGAACAGGTCATTTTCCCATATTTGGTAAATATTTTCGTTTCTTTCTTGATTATGAACTATTCTTTTTTGTCGTGTGGTATTTGGTTGAGGGTCCTGGTTTTTTTCATTTGAAAATATTGATGTAAAACAGACAAAACGAAAAGGTTATAAGTCGCACCAAAAATTATTTTCTCAGAAGCTAGTTAAACTTACATTTTAAGAAAATTTTGCCCATTTTCGGTCAATTTAGGCCCAAGTAAGCCAGATAATTTTCTTGTTTTAATACAATTTTGCACAGTTATTTGTTAAATCAAGTCCAATTACGGTAGAGAATTTTTAACTGATTATAGCTCAATTGCAGTCATAATATATCCGATTGAAATATATAAACTTCCAATTAAACAGAAGTTTGCCCAACTTTTGTCAAACTAAGTCCAATTAAGCTAGATAAAATCCGTTTTAACAGAATTTTGCCCAATTTTGTCAAATTAGGCCCGATTAAGCTAGACAAACTTCCAATTTAACATAATTTTGCCCAGTTTTAGTCAGGACATATCCAATTAAACTAAAATAAGTCCCTTTTTAACAAACGTTTGCCCAACTTTGGTGCGAATAAGCACAATTAAGTTAATTAAACTCCAAATTAATCTAAGTTTAACACAACTTCGATCAAAATAAACACAATTAAGTTCAGTTAATTTCAAATTAAAAAAAAACAAGCCCAATTTTGGTCAAATTAAGCCATTTATGATTTATAAAACACCAGATAATTTAAAATTTATCTAACAAACTGGTCCATACAAGCCCAAAAAACTATGAAAAACTCAAATAAAAATTGGAAATAACCTACTATTTGAAAAGAATTATTGTCAACACAAAATTCTTTGGTACATACTAACAACGAACGAAAAAGATCATATAAGCATTTTATCGAAACACTTTAACAAAGACAAACACGAACTATACGTCCTTTTCCGAAGATATACTCCAGAAATAGATATAATTTTGCAACAAATAAAGATTCCAAACAACATAATCTATATACCAGATGAACGATAAATCGCTTCGCTGCCGATTGATTTTTGAATCAAATTACCAATACAGCCTTCATTACAGCATCTTAAAGTTAATAAAATAAGCCGTAAAATATAATGCCAAATTCCTATGTTGTAAAAACAACAGCATTAAATTTGAAACTCGTAACCAACAATTATTCCACAAAACTATTATGTTATATTACCAACATCAAAAAAATCAAGTTATCATCTTGACCAAAATAAATCAAAATAAAGTAAGATAAAACAAAATGGCAAACGAGGTTGTCTCCAAACTTAGCACTCAAAGAATTCACAGGCCTAATTGGTTCAATATTAAGAAGTCCAGCCTCTCAATGACATCAGGGATTAGCAGCAGCGTTAGCTTGGAACGTCATAAAGGATCAGTTTATAGATAGGTTCACTGATGATAAGGACAAAGATAGAAGACGAATAGAAGCAGAAAATATAAAAAGACAACCTGATGAATTCATCAAAAGCTATATACATAGATTAAGCACTGCAGTAGATCGCGGATGGCTGAATCCGACTTTTAATGATGATCAAAAAACAGCAAGGAAGTTGGAATTCTTCGTGCGAGGTTTAAGTCTGCCAGGCTTAAAACAAAAGGCACGTCAATTTCTCAATGAGAATCCACCCGCAACTTGGCAGCAACTAAAAGATCACATAACTACCAAAGATTTAGGTTTCGCAGTTAGTAGTGAGTTCACTGCAACATCTTCAAGTAGTGTTGATAGTAAATTGAAAATCGAAAGAATAAAGGATCAGCTCAAAGAACTAACAGGGTTAATGAAAGATCACAAAATAAACACTTCCTGTAACCCAAACGAATCAAGAAATAAACGAAATCATACCAAATTTTGCAAATGGTGTCGCAAGTCAGGTCACACAATAAGTGTTTGTTTTAAATATCGGGACCATAACGAACAAAATCAAAAACCACCTCAATATTGAGAAAAAAATTCAGACAATTACAACAGAAGATCTAGATTCAGAAACAACACTAGAGATAATCAAATCAAAATTACAAAAATAGCGATAAAAGAGACTACAGTAATAGACCCTTTTCCCCATATTGCAGACAAATCAATAGCAGGTCTAATAATTTTGATAGATCCCGATCCCAAAGTTTTGGATCTAGAGACAGAACCTTCAATAATCAAACCATGGACAGAAATGATCAATATTGTCAAAAGTTTCAAAGTAATTCTACTCCTAGTTATTATAATCAAACCACAGATCGTAGTAGTTCTTCTTCTAATAGAAATGAAAGATCATTTTCACATGATAATTATAGAAATGAAAATCAAAACAGACCCGGAAACAATCGGAACACCACATATGATCATCAGCTAAAACCTTATAAAAATCCAAGAACACCTTCTAGGGATAAAAGTCGTGATAGTAACCCTAGGGTAAAATTTAGTGACGATAAAATACAAAGATACTTCAGTGATAATGAAAATGGAGAAATCAATTTAAACTAGAACAGTTTCCGCACGATAAAAAATCTTAATTGTATATCAACATCCGTCGGAGACAAAAATAAAAATAACGACCTAGAAACCCAATTTTTGATAGACACTGGAGCAACATGTTGTCTTATAAATTATGGTACTTACCAATACTATTTTAAGCTACAACCATTAGAACTTCATAAATCCGATTCAAATACAGCAGCAGTAAACGGCGAAAAACTTAAACTTTTAGGTTATACAAATTTTGACGCAAATTTTGATATTCACTGCGAAAATTAAAGCATGGGTCTTTGCCAGAGACGGATGTAGTTTTAACATACTAGGAATTGATTTTCTTTCTAAAACAACCAAATCTATTGACTTTTCTACACCTAAATTAGAACTTAAGACGTACCAAATAAAGATTCCAAACAACATAATCTATATACCAGATGAACGATAAATCGCTTCGCTGCCGATTGATTTTTGAATCAAATTACCAATAAAGCCTTCATTACAGCATCTTAAAGTTAATAAAATAAGCCGTAAAATATAATGCCAAATTCCTATGTTGTAAAAACAACAGCATTAAATTTGAAACTCGTAACCAACAATTATTCCACAAAACTATTATGTTATATTACCAACATCAAAAAAATCAAGTTATCATCTTGACCAAAATAAATCAAAATAAAGTAAGATAAAACAAAATGGCAAACGAGGTTGTCTCCAAACTTAGCACTCAAAGAATTCACAGGCCTAATTGGTTCAATATTAAGAAGTCCAGCCTCTCAATGACATCAGGGATTAGCAGCAGCGTTAGCTTGGAACGTCATAAAGGATCAGTTTATAGATAGGTTCACTGATGATAAGGACAAAGATAGAAGACGAATAGAAGCAGAAAATATAAAAAGACAACCTGATGAATTCATCAAAAGCTATATACATAGATTAAGCACTGCAGTAGATCGCGGATGGCTGAATCCGACTTTTAATGATGATCAAAAAACAGCAAGGAAGTTGGAATTCTTCGTGCGAGGTTTAAGTCTGCCAGGCTTAAAACAAAAGGCACGTCAATTTCTCAATGAGAATCCACCCGCAACTTGGCAGCAACTAAAAGATCACATAACTACCAAAGATTTAGGTTTCGCAGTTAGTAGTGAGTTCACTGCAACATCTTCAAGTAGTGTTGATAGTAAATTGAAAATCGAAAGAATAAAGGATCAGCTCAAAGAACTAACAGGGTTAATGAAAGATCACAAAATAAACACTTCCTGTAACCCAAACGAATCAAGAAATAAACGAAATCATACCAAATTTTGCAAATGGTGTCGCAAGTCAGGTCACACAATAAGTGTTTGTTTTAAATATCGGGACCATAACGAACAAAATCAAAAACCACCTCAATATTGAGAAAAAAATTCAGACAATTACAACAGAAGATCTAGATTCAGAAACAACACTAGAGATAATCAAATCAAAATTACAAAAATAGCGATAAAAGAGACTACAGTAATAGACCCTTTTCCCCATATTGCAGACAAATCAATAGCAGGTCTAATAATTTTGATAGATCCCGATCCCAAAGTTTTGGATCTAGAGACAGAACCTTCAATAATCAAACCATGGACAGAAATGATCAATATTGTCAAAAGTTTCAAAGTAATTCTACTCCTAGTTATTATAATCAAACCACAGATCGTAGTAGTTCTTCTTCTAATAGAAATGAAAGATCATTTTCACATGATAATTATAGAAATGAAAATCAAAACAGACCCGGAAACAATCGGAACACCACATATGATCATCAGCTAAAACCTTATAAAAATCCAAGAACACCTTCTAGGGATAAAAGTCGTGATAGTAACCCTAGGGTAAAATTTAGTGACGATAAAATACAAAGATACTTCAGTGATAATGAAAATGGAGAAATCAATTTAAACTAGAACAGTTTCCGCACGATAAAAAATCTTAATTGTATATCAACATCCGTCGGAGACAAAAATAAAAATAACGACCTAGAAACCCAATTTTTGATAGACACTGGAGCAACATGTTGTCTTATAAATTATGGTACTTACCAATACTATTTTAAGCTACAACCATTAGAACTTCATAAATCCGATTCAAATACAGCAGCAGTAAACGGCGAAAAACTTAAACTTTTAGGTTATACAAATTTTGACGCAAATTTTGATATTCACTGCGAAAATTAAAGCATGGGTCTTTGCCAGAGACGGATGTAGTTTTAACATACTAGGAATTGATTTTCTTTCTAAAACAACCAAATCTATTGACTTTTCTACACCTAAATTAGAACTTAAGACGTACCAAATAAAGATTCCAAACAACATAATCTATATACCAGATGAACGATAAATCGCTTCGCTGCCGATTGATTTTTGAATCAAATTACCAATAAAGCCTTCATTACAGCATCTTAAAGTTAATAAAATAAGCCGTAAAATATAATGCCAAATTCCTATGTTGTAAAAACAACAGCATTAAATTTGAAACTCGTAACCAACAATTATTCCACAAAACTATTATGTTATATTACCAACATCAAAAAAATCAAGTTATCATCTTGACCAAAATAAATCAAAATAAAGTAAGATAAAACAAAATGGCAAACGAGGTTGTCTCCAAACTTAGCACTCAAAGAATTCACAGGCCTAATTGGTTCAATATTAAGAAGTCCAGCCTCTCAATGACATCAGGGATTAGCAGCAGCGTTAGCTTGGAACGTCATAAAGGATCAGTTTATAGATAGGTTCACTGATGATAAGGACAAAGATAGAAGACGAATAGAAGCAGAAAATATAAAAAGACAACCTGATGAATTCATCAAAAGCTATATACATAGATTAAGCACTGCAGTAGATCGCGGATGGCTGAATCCGACTTTTAATGATGATCAAAAAACAGCAAGGAAGTTGGAATTCTTCGTGCGAGGTTTAAGTCTGCCAGGCTTAAAACAAAAGGCACGTCAATTTCTCAATGAGAATCCACCCGCAACTTGGCAGCAACTAAAAGATCACATAACTACCAAAGATTTAGGTTTCGCAGTTAGTAGTGAGTTCACTGCAACATCTTCAAGTAGTGTTGATAGTAAATTGAAAATCGAAAGAATAAAGGATCAGCTCAAAGAACTAACAGGGTTAATGAAAGATCACAAAATAAACACTTCCTGTAACCCAAACGAATCAGAAAAGGAACATCGTTTAAACTTGATGAAACATTACAGCAAAAAGCTTATTTCTTTCAAAATTATCTTATTTGTTTTGTCTGCGACTTTTTTTGCGCTCATTGTAGATGACTTTGAAAACTAAGACGTTGAAAATTTATACAGGAGCCACTTATGAGTGGTGAAAGATCCCGCAATCCATATCTTTTCAAAAATTTTAAGGCCAGTTTGAACTGAATTGAATATTTTCAAACTGACTGTGTATACAATTCAAACTATAACGATTTGTTGACATCGGCTGATTGAAGAAGAGGGTAACAAAATATTCAAATTGTCTTGTTTTTTTTCAAGTTTTTACCAGAAAAAACAGTCGAGACAAATTAAATTGCGTACGGAGTTTTCAGGGCTTTGCCCTGAACTAACAGATCTAATGGAAGGTTATAGCTGAAACCAAATTTCTGACAGTTAAAACAAAAAATTTGGCCTGTTTTAAGAAGCAAATGGGTCGTGCAAGATGCAGTAATTTCACTGTAAAATTCATCGGTCTTAATGTCTTTTATTTAAACTTCAATGTCATAGACCAGCAGTACGATGCTAAAATAATGCAATACGGCATTTTTATTGGGCCGTACGAACAGTTTTGAACTAATAAACTCCAGATACTCCTTTCAGGCACCAGCAAAAAATTATAGTGAACGTAATTGCCAGGATTTAAGGGGGAGCAATCCGTTTTAAAT
>NC_087067.1:47895117-47902617 GCF_963678635.1 Symsagittifera roscoffensis
CCCGGAGTCACATATCATAAAATGTGACGGACATTACCAAAGTGGTTTAAAAAATGATTGGGGGTTCCACACCGTGATCACGATTCGCCGTTTTGCTTGCCGAGGTATCCCGTTTTGCTATGATTTAAATAGAACATTTTTCAGGGGCGCGCTGAAGTTTCCCAATAACTACTCTGGTTCTCTTTCCATTTTTTTTTATTCACGCCTTTTCGGATTCCCAATTGAATAGAAAACTTTGATATCTATCATCCGGCAAGGATAGATAAAACTCCACATAAAACTTATTATGTATTTATACATCATTTATGTTTTGATATTATGTAACAGTAATTTGTATTGGTCGATTGACCTTGATAGTGAGGACGTGGACGGCGGATAAAGTGAACTTCGGTTCAGAAAGAGAATTACATTACCATTAAATAGTTGTTTTAACTTCTCTCTCTCAAAAGACCGACATTATATATCCATATGGATTCAGGAATTAGCAATTCATTCCTTGAGGACTTAGCGGTATGACAGGCGCGCCGAAATTTCCTAGTAACTACTCAGGTTTCCCTTCCAATTTTATTCCACGCCCTTTCGGTTTCCCAATTTGAATTGATATTTGTCGACACTTTGAAATCACTCATCATTTTGATATCACAGTGTATCACAATGGATCTATTGATCCAGGTCTCATTTTAAAATGTGAGCTCGGAAACCAACGTGATCAAAGCGCGCGAAAAGGAGTCCTGTGTAACTCATTCAGATGGGACGAAGCGGACACAAAAGTGCGCATCTACCTTGTCTTGTGTCTCGGCGCTGAAAGACAGCGACAAATACAACAAAAACGACCTAACTTACAGCTACATACGGTAACTACATAAAAATTCATGACGACATTGGAAGATATAGTCCTCACTACACGCATAATAGCTTTTGAGAGGTATAACTTTATCCTGTCGAAAACAGACGAAAGCAGATAGTCTAGAACATTTTCATGCAGATCTAGTGGAACTGGCCTCAAGAGCTGACTGCAGCGAACGAGAGGACGAGTGGGTAAGGGATATGTTTACCGCCCACATGAACATTGAAAAAAATGCAGAAGAATTGCTGGCACAAACACGTAGCCCACAAGAGGCATACGAATACGCGATACGACAAGAAAAAGGAATAGAACACTGTCGTACCATGAAAACAAATCCGTTCGGAGGTCAAACCTCGATTACAAAACAAGAGCCGGCAGATTACGTTAATACACGTGGCAGACAAAACCAACAGAACAATCAAAGCAATCAGAGAGGTCGGGGCGGTTTCCGCGGCCGACCGTATCCACGTGGATCCCAAAACACAAGGGGTCAACAACAACAACGAAAAACAAATCCAAGACAAGGTTGTAAGTGTAGGTGAATCAATATGGTCTCAACCACCTACAATCATGTCCAGCAAAAGACAAACTTTGCTCGAAATGTGCAAACCCTGACACTTCGCAAAAGTTTGTCGTTCTACAAACGTAAATTACTTAGGAAACACAAATGAAGAACAGCATGAGGAAACAGAAGTAGAGAGCACGGAGACTGACAATGACACCGTCGCATATGCTGAGTTCACCACAAACAATGGTTGAGAAAAATATCAAATAGACAAATTCTCCGTAATGGCAATATCACAATCATTCGAAATAAAAAACACAAAAACACTAACGGAGGACGATCTAAGGAGTTATATTGTTAAATTGAAGATAAACACAAATTTGCGGACTCGGGCAGCCCATTGTCTTTCCTCAACGAAAAAACCGCACAACGAATACAACAAAACGATCAAACTGCAGTTTTTAAAATATCCCACCGGGGGACACAGCCAGAAACCTAGCATGCTATAACGGCGAATCAATACATCCGAAAGGAAGAATAATAATCACAATTGAATCGGTAGGATGGAAAATACAAACAGCTCCGTTCATCATAGTGGATGAACACAAGGCAAATATCATAGGACGGAATGTACTACCACGCATAGGTATCAGATTGATTCAGGAAAAACAAACACACAGGGTACTCAATGTACAAGAAAAAGAAGAGTCAAACCACGAAATTAAACAACGGGTCAAGGATAATTTTCAGCAACTAAGCGTACGCATAGGAAAGTCAAAACACCACGTAATGGGAACACAACACAGGAGTTCGAATCGATACAGCAAAAGGGCAGACGTATATCAATAATCTACAAGAAAGGGTCGGAACAGAATTTAACAAATTGTTGGATCAAGAACACATCATCACACTCGACAAATTTTCAGATAAACAATGCATCAGCCCAATAGTTATCACAGTAAAAGGACCAAACAATTAAACTGGCCCTAGATTCCGAAAAAGATTAACAAATACATACACAAAAACAAATACCAATTGCCCAACGTAGTGCTACTTCTGGACAACATCGCACAAGTCGTGAAATCAGACAAGTCAAATCAGACATTTTTATCTTCACTCGATTTAAGATACGCATACTCACAAATCCGGTTGGATAAAGCAACAAGAGAGCAATGTAACTTCAGCCTCATTGGCGGTAATGCTACAGGAACATACCAATTCCAGACGCGATTCTACGGTCTTACGGATATGCCGGCAGTATTCCAGAGAGCAGTCGATTTAGCACTTACTAACTGAAGCAATAGTTACGCATATCTGGACGATATCTTAATTGTAACGAAAGGAACCATAGAGCCACACCGGAAAAAGCTCCAAACGGTGCTAACAAAACTCGACGAGGAGAATCTCGCAATTTCTCTAGACAAATGTAAGTTCGCATGCAAGCAAGTTGAGTGGTTAGGCTTCAGCATCAACAATGAAGGAACCAAACAACTTATAAAGAAAACTGAAGCGATTGAAAGTTTATCGCCCCCCCCCCCCCAAAAAAAAAAACATTCAAACAACTAAAAAGTTTCATGGGTTCAATGCACCACCTTACAAGATATTTACCGACTTTAGCACAAACAGCGGCAGCTCTATCGCCTTTAATAAAAAACATTGAAAAAATATAGCACTCAATTGGTTACCTGAATACAACTTAACTTTCAAAAACCTTTAACAACTGGTAGCTAAAATAACACGAAATAAACATTTTGATCAATATTTAAACACTCGAATTGTCTGTTTTTCATCTAACACAGGTTTAGACATTAGAAAAGCACTCAGCAGAAGGTTGGGTGGCTATAGCATACGCGTCACAATTTTTAAAATCCCTCGAGGAAAAAATATTCAGTCAACGAGTTAGAACTATTAGGGGTCGTATGGGCAATTGAACACTTCGAATACTATCTCTACGGCAAACATTTTACCGTCATCACCGACCACCAAGCTTTAATCGGCGCTTTAGATGCAAGCGGACGATCAAAAACAAGTCAAAGCTGACTAAACCGCTGGATCGATAGATTAGTACCATTTCATTTTGATATTAAGCACCTCGCAGGGAATAAAATGGGATTAATAGATTTTATGTCACGAAATCCGGTTGGATTACCAATACCCCAGAGAGTACGTTGAGGAATTTGTAGTAGTGTCAATTAATACATTCATAAACAACCTAGAAACGACTGACAACGTCTTTCTAAGTAATTTGACCGATCAACACAGAGCACCATATGATCTGACCAGAAAGCGCGCGTAAAATAAAGAGTTATTAGATGCTAGTTCAAACGCTCAATCAACAACAACGCTCAAACGCTCAATCAACAACAACGCTCAAACGCTCAATCCAAACATTCCGAAAGCGGTCAATCGCTACACAAAAACGAAATTCAGTCTAATTCAAGTTCTGCTCACAACCAGTCAATTCTCTCTCATTCGAAAGTTTTCAATTGCTGCAAAACTTTGATAGATGCGATCAATCTCAATCAAAAACGATGAGCAGAGAATAAACAAAAAAATTCTCAGTCGGATTCACTCCAGCAGAACTAAAAACGAACAAACCACGCGGCCGTACAGAAACTTCGCTCGAATGGCAAGACTCATCCGACTGGGAGGAAAGTCTCTCTGACCCGAGGTGGCACAAGCGAACGCCGAACAAAGTAAAAAAAATGAAAAGCCCGAAGTCACCAACATCATCCACCTCAACCGCGTCAGTGGCCGACGCAAGGGAGCTAATACCAAGAACAAAACAGTCAAACTTCCCAAAAAAATCATTTTCGGAGGCAGCTCGTCACCAAAAACAACAAGAGTAGAAAGAAAGAGTCCGAGAACAGATGCACCGAAAACCGAAATAGCCAGGTCGACTACAGCTTTACGAACAGAAAACAACACAAAAGCTGACAATCCACAAGAAAAAGAAATATGGGTCAGCCGTGTGAACCCCAGTGTATGCTTACAAGAAGAAACAATACACAACGTGGAGCCCCCAACGATGACAATTTCGTCACAGCTAGAGGCCAGCAACATTAAAATAATGGACGAATTAGTAGCAACAGTGGAGAAAGTCATAGAAACGGAAGAGGACACGCCGCTTTTTCGCCGAAAACTCCAAAGAGTAGTGGGGGTTCCTTTCATCGCCGCAGCCACAAAGAAGGACCGAAATCTGCGTCCATTGATCAATTTCGTCAAAAAGAGGGATTGGGAAGCTATCAGAGCTTCCTACGGACAGTATTGGCATAACATTTGGAACAGGCTACATGTTTGAGAGGATTGTCTACTCATAGACGAGAGAATCGTCATTCCTACCCAACTGAGGCAAACAGTGCTCGACATTCTTCACTTGACACATCCGGGATCGGCAGCTATATTGGATGAGAGTCACCATGACTGGTTCCTGCATATTCATCGATAAATTGTGCAAATGGCACAAAATTGCAAACACTGCACAGAGCAATGTGAAATTTTAAAACCCATCGTAGGAAAGAAACGTTCATTCATTCCAAATGGAACCAGTAGTCGAACCTAATTAGGAAGTTCAATTAGATTTCTCAGGGCCCCTTCCGGAAACAATACAAAATTACTATTCGCACCAGTAGATGATCACAGAGCTATATGAGTGGTTGAAGGAATGATTCAGACAATCAAATATAGTAAATGTAGGTTGGCAGTAATGAAAATAGACCAGTCAAATACCCCATACAAATTAGCTTCAGATGTCTCAAAAATAATAAACGAACTAAGAATCACAACACACGGTGTCACAAAAATTTCACCTTTCGAGGTGGATATGGTCAGAAAACCAAATACCCCACTTTCAAATATATCCACAAGTAGTTTTTCAAAGAATCTAAACAGGGAGAGCGAAAAAGATGCATGTTTAGATCAAAAAAACCTTACGAAGCCACCACATCCAGCGGAAATTATGCATGACCTTTAGCGCTGGTCGGAGGACGAAGTACAGATACAAAAAAAAGGATCACCACCTAAAGCCACACATAAATCACGACCAAGGACGCTCACTAACACGCAATCACCGACACAGCCAGAAACAGGTGCACATTCAAAACCTATTGAACTAGCTGAAAAGAAACTTAACATAAGATACAAGGGAGTACAAAGAACAATAGACAAAAACATAGAAAAAAGAATAAACAGGTGGCATGAAAAACTATTCGACTAGCCACAAAAGTCAAGAACCCAAAACCGTTTGAACAAAGATATAAAACCATAGATAGAAAAATCCTAACCTACACACCACAAACTGCATGGGTACAAACTATTGGAAAGCAACCAAGGTTACTAAGAAATAGTGGAGCAGCATTCGTCCCTAACCCTTTAATATACGGACCATGCAGACCTTCTCGACTAAGTGATTATGTCGCTTATAAATCCGCACGGAGAACCGGACCATGCCTACGTTTTTTAGACATAGAAAATCCAAATGCTCCACAACATCCAATGTTCAAGGAGGACACTAGAACTGGGGTTCCGATCAAATTAACAAGACAGGAGAAGGCAGCACAAAGCACAAATCAAAGCAGCCCCACAAAAAGAAAGGCAAACAAAGCGACAGGAAAGAGGACTGGAGGAAAACCAGAAAGAAGACTACAGACGCCACGAGGGACGAGCCTACAAACTGAGATCGAAAAGGAAAAAAGAATCAACAACAGCCCGGAAAAGTACGATGAATCGTCGTCAACGTCTGAGGACATCATCTCGCCGTCATCAAAAAGACAAATCCAAAATCACACACCACCTGCAGTCGCAACAAGAAAGTCGACTAGAAACAGACAGGGAACCTAGCAACAGCACTAGGTAACGCCATCCCAATCAGCACAATACAGATCGCGAGTACAACGAGGGAAAAAGTAATTTGAAACCGACTAGCCACCAGAAAACCAACGCAAAACTACCCAAGCCTAAAATCCCTGATTCAGAAGATGGGTTTTACTGACAGAACCTCCGAGTACAAGGCTTGTGTACAATTTATAGAGGCTATTAGCCCGAACCACAAACTGACTATAACAAGCAACGTAACCGACTTAAGATCCCCAGCAGCAGCAGAAGACGAAACGATTGAAAGCAACGACATATTTTTCGTGAAGACGAAGAACAAAGAAGTGAAAGAAAAAAGAAGACAAACCACAACACGACGAAGAGCACGGAACAATGGACGACAACATCGACAACAATATAGTGGAAACAAGAGGAGAAAAGTGAAAACACAGGACCAACAGTCCCATGGGGAGAAAAAACTCAATCAATAAAACTTTAACAATTTTTCCTAAAGAGGGGGAATGTCATCCGGCATGGATAGATAAAACTCGACATAACATTTATTATGTATTTATACATCATTTATCTTTTGATATTATGTGACGTTAATTTGTACTGGTCGATTGACCTTGATAGTGAGGAGGAGGAGGAGGCGGCTAAAGTAAACTACGGTTCAGAAAGAGAATTAACGTTACCATTAAATAGTTGTTTTAACTTCTCTCTCTCAAGAGAGCGACATTATCTATCCATACGGATTCTCGAATTAGCAATTCATACCTTGAGGACTTAGCGGTATGACAGAAGCGCTGAAGTTTCCCAATAACTACTCAGGTTTCCATTCCATTTTTTTTATTCCACGCCCTTTCGGATTCCCAACTTGAATTGATATTTGTCGACATTTTGAAACCACTCATCATTTTGATATCACAGTGCCTCACAATGGACCTATTGATCCTAGTCTCATTTTAAAAATAAATGGCTTTCGAAGTTTTATCAGAAACGTTTTCTGATTTTTTGTAGTCTGATTATGATAAGACCTGATGACTGTAATATCATGATGATGAAATGTTTCAAGTCTCAACGATTAACAATCAGACAACAACCAACCACAAATTGCTTCTGATAAACTTTCAAATGTCATTTAGTTTTAAGGTTTTCTCCTTCATTTTGAGTTCATTGCTTTTTTGGACCGTTTTAACTAAGATTTTTATTTTGGAAATTTAGAACCCAATTTTTCATTCCAAAATGTTGTTTTACATTTTTGGTTGAAAAGTTCTCCAGTACCCAGGGCACTTTCTGTGCAAGATCTGAAATTTATTATTTCTTGTATAAGTTG